>NC_045742.1:29770905-29771047 GCF_008692095.1 Etheostoma spectabile
AATTAATGAGAGGCCAGGAGAACAACCCTGGTTTAATAACCTCAAATATGGTCAATTAGTACTCCATATTAACCCATTCAATTTTACTGGAAATTGAGAAACAACAACAACACAGTATCTTGTTTTGATTTTGTATTCACTG
>NC_045742.1:29771057-29771160 GCF_008692095.1 Etheostoma spectabile
TAGTTCAAATTAGTACAGAGACATCCCCAATATAAAAATAGAATTATAAACAGAAAGACCCAGACCGTTTGGTCCTTAATAATTTCAACCTGAGTGCACTCTT
>NC_045742.1:29771265-29771521 GCF_008692095.1 Etheostoma spectabile
AGCGAGGCCAACAATAGGCCTACCTCCAATGTTGTGTGTAGAATGAGAACAGTTCCTACCACGTCCTCTTCTCAGACCCGTTTCAGTCTGCACGGAAGCGATGAGCAGCAGGCTGCCCTTTGACTCACAGCAAACCCTTCGTAGCAACACCTCCGCGTCGATCTCCGAAACCTCTTCCAGCCAGCCTCCGCTCCGGTTCGTGTATGCAGACGAAGAATGCTGCAGCCTCAGCTCCGGTCCGTGTATGCAGACGAAG
>NC_045742.1:29771532-29771798 GCF_008692095.1 Etheostoma spectabile
GCCTCAGCTCCGGTCCGTGTATGCAGACGAAGAATGCTGCAGCCTCAGCTCCGGTCCGTGCATGCAGACGAAGAATGTGGCCGTCAACTCTCCAACGCTGGCGGGTTCTCTTTTTTTCCACTAAGCTAGCGGCTAGCGTGTTTTTATAACTAAGCTAGCTAACGGCTTAAGTCCAACAAAACCACACTTGACCGGCAGTAACAATGCCGACTAACGCGCGTAGCTTAATCAGGAAAACAGTTCACAGTCCCATGTATTTAAAATAC
>NC_045742.1:29771846-29772008 GCF_008692095.1 Etheostoma spectabile
GTTTTTCTCTTTTTACCCCTCGTGTCGTTCATTCTTCTTCTTCTGATTCCCCCCCGGCGAACCGGAAATCAAACCCTTACAGGTCATCTCTAAAGTAAACAATTACGTAGTTTTTTTTTTCCCTCCATACTAATCAAACCTTGAAACGTCATTCACATATTA
>NC_045742.1:29772018-29785091 GCF_008692095.1 Etheostoma spectabile
ATAACTGTCTGAACAGAATAATAATACTTATTTGTATCAATAAATGTTATGCACTTTGACATAAACCAAATAAAAGTTTTGCATCTTATTAATAACTCACATATTTAAAATGAAAACAATACAAAAATAACTGATTTATCATGTTTATTACATAAACACGCTCATGCCATACATCATTGAACAGCTTAAGTCCTCGAGATTCCATCGAGCCCCACACTGCAAGCATAAGTGACTTACAGCGGTTAGTAGATCATGTTCTGAAAGTAGAAAGACAGAAGATTCAATGCTATCAAGTGTGTGTTCCTACCTGTCTCCTCGTTTCTTTATCACAGCGGTGAAAGATCGCCAAAAACTTTTTTTTCCTAACATCGCCAACACTCCGCAGGTATTAGATATCCAAGCCTTGACTCCATAATTTATCTGTCCCCCTCAACAATCTTTGTAGTTTTCCAGCCCAAGTTTTGACATAGAGAACATCTAGATAGTGCATCATTTCTCCGTTTTTGATCACGTGTAACTTTTTTATACCAAAGCTCCACTAGACTCTCTGGCTTCTGCAGATTCCATGGAACTTTGTTCCCACCATAGCACAGTCTAGCCTCAAGCGATACCCCAACTAAGCCAAGTGAAATCTCACAGTCCCCATGGGCCCACTGTGGGAAAGATTGACAGTATTAACACCACTTAGAAAAGACGTCCTAAACTGCATGCCCTGTGTAGCCATCATAAGACGAGTTGAATTGATATCAAACATGCTCATAAAAAACAACCCTCGGTGATGGCTCCGCTCTGCAAAGCAAACATAAGGCAGCTGCTTTTATGGCTTTCACCATTCATCAAATTATGATTGCTTATTCCTATAATAATCTATGATGTACTGCTTTCATTATATGTGGGAGTGATTGGATGTGTTTTTTGTATTTCATAAGTTTTTGTATTGCACTTTTTTGGCTTTTTTAAGTAATAAGACATAAACAAAACGCACAGACATCGTAGAAATACATTTATATCAAATCCTTTTATAAGTAATTTTTTTCTGGATTTTTTTTCTGTTCAAGTTGAGACAATGTGGCTAGGTACTATTTTTAACTATATAGCCCATGTTTGATGCTTACAGTAGTAGCTCCTTTTATTCTATTTTTCAGATGATTTACTGGACGATAATAGACCATTCTCTGTGTCTGACAACTCTTTTATCTCTGTGTCTTATAGGCCCTCGTGTCCAACCTCTTCCACTATAAACAACAAATGAGATGTGTTTAACTCCCATGACCTGCAGGATCTCCCAGAAGGCCCACAATTACTTGGGAACTGCAGCACTTTTTTTGGGGTAAAGATTGATAGGCGAGAAAAGCATATATTTTTAGTGTTCTGCAGAGGTACGGATCTTCAGCTTTGCTTCATTTTCACGACCTGAAGTGATATCCCTCATGTGTTTAAATCCATGGCTATGAATCGTTTAATTTTGCTGTGGCTTTGTATCAGTGGTTGCTGTTACATTAATTTAGGCGGAAATGTGCGAACATTAGGTCAAATTGTGCAACGCATTAGACAGACTATTTTGAGAATTGATAAAAGTAAGTCATAGCAAACGTGGATCATAAATTCCTGAAGGAATGACTAAACATTGTCTTGTGATCCCCTTCTACCACATCTCACACTCTTCATGAATATGGTAAAAAGAGATTTAGATTTTGGTGATGAAAGGCAGTGAGCATTGATTATTGCTCCCTATGTTCCCTGAGCCCTGTAAAAAACGTCCAAAAACGACAGAGGAGGGAGCAGGGAGAATGTATAAAGTGTTGTCTATGCCTTGTGTGTGTGGGTGTGTGTTGTGGTGTTTGGGAAACCGGGGGATGTGATGTTAACTGTATCTGTAACAACTCACTTGTAACCCCCCCTCCCCCTTAGTCTTCATATACACATTTAAAAAAGGAACATTAGTGCCAATTCCTGCTCCAGATTAGCGGAGCTGGTAAATTTGGTTTTAAACTATATTCTGTCCACACTAACGAGTCCACCTAAGGCAAAACATTAGTAGATTTCACTTGGGTTTAATCTAATTATGAGCAAAATTAAACTCCATTGGGTTGCCTGCCTGTTTTCTCCAGGCTGTGGCATGCCTGGCTGCCACGGATGCTGGAAATGCTCCGGTTTTACGGCCACTTGTAGATGCATTGCGCTTTCATCCGTTCTTCTGTGGCTTTTTAACATGCCCAAAACCATGAGTGCTGGACCTGAGACCATCGTCGAATTAAGAGATTTGTCGACCAACAATAATTACCAAAATTTTGCAGTCAGAAGACTTCCAGAAAGATTACGATTTTATTACATGACAAGTTTGTTGTTTTTGACCCCCGCTACGACACAGCAGACGCCGGCGGTGAAATATCCTGTGCTTCATTTTCGATTTGGATTGTGGCTGCGCTCAGCTCTATTGGATGCGGCTGGGGGTGGGGTGTTGTGGAAGGGGGGGGGGGGGTAACCAATTGGAGGACAGTGGATATAAAGCGGCTGTCACAGTTGTCCTTCCTGGGATTCCTGCGTGCTCAAACCCAACAATGTGCCTTCCTCTGCCAAGAGACCATTAAACAGATATTGCCTTCGGAGTCGCTTTCATTCGGCGATCCGCCAAATCCACTAAAGCACAACTCTGTAGAGAGGAAGGAGACTTTCTGAGGCCACCTTGATTTACTTCCTTGTGTCAATGCAGGCGTTTTCTAATATGGATTTGGCTATTTGGGTAAGCAGTAGCTTTGAAGATGGGCAATGTTTTCCCTGGGATCCTTGACAGGACTTAAGCAAGAATCCCAACTTCCAAAAGAATTAAACACCAGACAGACTTATGTTAAGGGAATGTCGAATTTATGCTCTTTGTTTACATGAATAAATACAGAGCTTGTGAACGGCTTTTTGGCATCAACTTGGATATATGATATTAAAGTTAACTCAGGCAAAGATTTCAACCTTTTGTTGCAGTTCAAGAAGTAATCATCCAAGTGATCAAGTTATTTATCTGTAATTGATTTGTTAATCATTTTGATGACTGTGAGTAGTTTTATCTTTCTAATAATATTTGAGCCTTGAATGATTTTATTTTTTCTGGACATACTTCATTAATCTGATATGGAATCTTACAGAAGTTTTCCATGTGGGCTCTGTGGCACCACAGAATTGCGCCTATCTGTAGCAGCAGCCTATGTGTATGATGGATAGAGTCCAAATTAGTAGGATTTTGGGTAGGCATTATTGTTGTTGGATTTGGATCTGCACCTAAATAATTTGATTGTTTGATTAATTGATGCATGCTGCTTGTTATCACCACGTAGATCACGCACATGTTTGTCACATAAGGCTGTTCTCCGGTTGCCAGTAGGCGGTGCTATGACCATGACACAATATGGACTATATATAACATATATATATATATATATATAGTATAGATATATATATATGATATATAATTGATCTATCTGCCTTTTCTGTTGCGTTTGCTGTAATAGTATTTTGTTTTAATAGGTGTTAGTATGGGTTTTTTTTTCTGTTGTATAGTATTTGTTTTCTGTTGTTAAGATAGTGTGTTTCTGTTTTGTATATGTATTCAATTTTGCTGTGTTATATTATTTGTTTTGATTTTCTTAATGTTATGAATCCGTGCGGCGTCTGCAGGCCAAGAAGGCGTCTTAAATAAAATGTATATTATTATTCATTATTATTAAATAATGTCTCCAGCCTGAACCTTACTGCCAGGTTGGGACAATGTTAAGAAAGTTACACAGCGTCCTGTGTCATGCGATCATTCAAATTTCTTGCCTTGCCACGGCAACAGTAGGTATTCTTGAAAATACCAAAAGCTTTGCAATTCGACTTGTGAAAAGTCCTTGACATAATGCTTAACTAATTTAGAGGTACGTGTAATCCTCTAGGAGTAGTTGCAAAATTCCATACCTGTTTAAGGGACTAAAAGTGGTGTGTTTTCACATGACCAATGGCATCTTGTAAGACTTTGACTATTTTCCTTTGCAATTTAGGGTTCCATGTAGAGGAATTATTTCATACCAAATATGAAACAAATTAATAATCCCCCTAAAGGAGTTTAAAACAAATGTCATAAAATACATACAAAAGCCAGTTAATGCGGATCCAAAAGCAAATTGAAAAATGTTCTAAATGATCGACAGCAATGTGTATTTCCCAAATGTTGTGTATCGGAGTTTTTGTGCATCCTAAAGTCTCAAACTTGTGTTTTTTAAATGAAAATGGAATGCACACTGACGTTGCGCCATGCCTGATCCACAATCATGTAGAACTTTACAAGTTTGCTAGGTTTTGACATGTGACCTTTTTGTGACTTTTTAACATCCAAGCCCTTCACTATGCTTGCCCTTGGAGAAAATAGTATAATCTTTTTCAAAACACCATACATTTTTGAGCCCAAGCACAAACGCTGCCAGCCCACCCTGAGTCTAGTCTCTAACTTACAATCCCCCTCATCCATGTCTCCATGTTACACTGTCTAAACTATATCGAGGCTTGTGACAGTCTAGTGGATGTGTTTCTGTGGTCCCCAGGGGTGTGATGAGTCCCGGACGTCCACATCCACTCCCCCCTCCTCAGAGCCCTCAGAGATTCCGCTCATCACTTCCATTCTGCCCTCCGTCATCACAACAACAGGTGGAGGAGAGTGATTCAATTGAGCTCGTCCTTCACCAAGACTCCAATGAGGGAAAGTGATTTGATGCATGTCTCACTTCCGTTTTGGAACATTACATCTCAAGCACACTGTGGAATAAGTGGTGATGACGGATCACATATTTAAGCGTCACCGAAAGTGGCGAAGATCGTATATTGTTTCAATTACTTGTAAAATAGCTGGGGTCGCCTTCATCTAGGATATGTTCAGCCAGTGGTTTTTGTTTTAGTTGTTTGTCCCAAGGTTTAAAATGAGGTGTGATACTGACTGAAAATAGTCTTTTTTTTTTCCCTTTTCTTTGGTATGAAACAAGTCTGACCACATTACAAAAGAACTGTTTTCTGTCACTACGGGCATCAATCTGAGCTGCCGGAGACCACAACATAAACGCAGCCTCCCTCTGATGGCACATTTGGCAGATGCCTGTGTCTGTCACCAGGGGGACCTCGCTGGGCGTTGAAAATACCAGCTGTGAAGAAGTTTACACTTTTTTAAAACAGGACAGTTTGCTCAGTATCATTTCCATTGAACCCAAAATGTCTTTTCTAAACATGTTTTGAATAAAATCATCTCTCTACAATCTGGTGTCTCTGCTGCACAATTATCGAATTTACTCCAAGAGAAACAGACACAGGGCGCCCTGGTTGCTTCCCTGGTTGATGCGTGACACCCCGCTACAAAAGGCTCTCTCATTGCCTTCCCCCATCTACCGTTGTTCCGTTTCCTAAGGCTGTCCTGTCAATATCGCTTAATAATCTTAAAGAAAGAACAAACTTCTTAAACAAGCTTTAGTTCTTTTAATTCCCCGCTTGGTAGAAGGCCACATGAGTGTGTTGGTTCAGTCTTAGCTCCCTCTGCAACCTGGCTATCAGTTTGAAAGCTCTAAAACACTGTGCACTGTACTCACCTGCCCACCTTACCAAAGCGTGAACCAGAAGCACATGACCAATTAAAGATATATATACAGCCATCCAACAAATACATTTAATTGACTCTGGTGGAAAATTACAATATGGTTTCACGAGGAAAAAATTCATACACATGTGCACCCTTTTATATTGGATGATAAACAACCAAATCATTCTAGGGTGTTTTGTGTGGGTGGTGTAATGTTGTGGAAAAGAATCAGTTTCCCAGTTTGTTACCTGTGCATGTCCCAGATACGGAGCTTGAGATGCCTTTTCTGTTTTTTTTTTCATATCTATCACCCCGCGAGCACTGTAAACGCTCCATCTACATTCGCCGTAGACTGCACTGGTCCCCATTAGACAACACATAATAAAGCCTAACATGCCCCAAAAGTAACTGCATGAAGTAGGAGGCGGTGTTTGCACGCCTCCGATCGGAGATTTTCTGAAAAATCCTGTTTTGCACGGCTTGCATGGCCTGGAATCTTAGTGGAATAATTCATACGTCATTTGCAGTGTGACGCCTCCATTCCACCCAACATCCAGCCCAAGCACAGACCTTGGTCGCTTCCATTTCTGCTAGCAAGGCGTCGTTCATGCTCATGTGTTCGCTATCAGGTTTCAAATTTAACTTCTTTCAGGTTCGTTAGTGTATTTTAAGGATTTCCCGTGGATTTATAGAATCCGACAAAAGAACGAATTCTCTAGCTAGCTCAGCTATGGTATCATGAGTTGTATCTATATAAATAATATGTTGTTGTTGTGAACTGAGGTATCAGTCACAGCATGTCCAGTCTAAAATCCACACTTGATGGCCAAATCACCCTTTTATTTTGATGGACATGTGTTACCTGTGTGAGAGCTTATTTTCTCCAAGTGTGAGTGACTGCTCCACGTGAGCATGCTACAGCTGTGAGCATTGAAAAACTCACGTAGGTATAACAGTAGGCCTAGTTCTAATGGTTTTTTTGTTCAATAAAAAAAAAAAACATTTACACAAAGCAGCCAATCCCCTTTTCCATGTTGATTTTAAGAGCATTTCTCTGATGAGAAAAATAATGGGACAAAAGAATCAAGGGACATTTAAAATAGTAAAATGGTGATTACTATGGACGTTGTGTGCGATTACATCTGGATTAATATGAGTGAGGGACTTGTCATGGCACTATGAAATCTGTTGTGGGAGCAATAGCCTTGAGACCTAGACCTTCTCACGATTTCAGACCTTCTCTCTCGTACGGCAAGCCAAGAGAATTGGTTGTGTTCTTTTAAGCCACGCGTCCTGCTCAGGACCATGTTAGTGTTGTGCAGCCATAAGTTTCCATGATGATGTGGTGGGTCAACTGGAAGTACCTAGACATTATCCTCGGGCTTAAAGTGGGATATTCATGCCCCATCAACGACTTTTTCATCCACGTTCGCACCCCCCCGGGCGCCCGCACGTCCGACTGCCTACCTTCGCGACGCCCCACCTCACCGATCTCAGTCGATAATATGGGGGGTGCAAACTCACTGCAACATCTAGACAATTCGCTTCACTCCCAACAGTTTCTCCCGCCCCGCCCCCTCACTTACTCCGACAGAGCACGACATGCCCCCCGCCCCCACCTGCTCATGCTACGACCATGTTCACCACTAAAAATATTGGTTCTGCACATATAAGAAAAATCGATACCAGCAAAATCTTCCCTGCACATGACCGACAGAAACATGCATCCCCCACTGTGGAGAAACAATGTCTAGGGGCAAAGCCCCGGAATATCAATCTTGGAAGGCCAGATTTAACGCGATAGTGATATGTAACTCTATACACTGTGTTTCAGAGCTCATTTCCTGACAGTCTTTGTCCGTGACTAAGAGTTTGACTATAGGGGAACCGTAGTATACTATGAGATTTAGTAAGATTATTTTGAACAAGCAAAAGAGGCCTTTAAGTTTGCAAAACTGGGTCTCCCATGGTGATATATTACCCATGATAGATCAATTTTGGGTCAAAGGAACCTCAGCAAATACCTGAAAAAACACAGTTTTCACTGTTCATTTCCCATATACTAGTATCATCTATGTCTGTCATATAACTCTGGTATATGCTTTGACCTAATAGGCAATAAACATTTTGAGTCAAAATGTCCTTATTGAAAAAGTAAGAAAGCCAGTAGTGTAATACTAATAATAAATAACTTTTTCACGACAGAAATAGAAGGCCATAGTCATAAAAAATTATCATATAGCGCATACATATATGTTCATTCTAGAAATTAATAAGCTCAACACCTCACCTGTAATATTTAAAAACGGGAGCGCCAAGGTCTGCCACGTCTAGATACTTTACCTGGCATGAGCTAAAATCAATGTTGGCTACAAGCCTGTATAATTCGTTTTCTCCTGAGACAGACATTCTACACATAAATATCCCAATAAATATGGTTTATTAATTAATGCAGAAAAGTGAGCCCACCACACTAAGAATTGGCTACGCGATACCCTCTGCTTGTTTTAGAACCAGTCTCATGCCATCCTATACGCTACATGTCAGTCTCTCATGTTCTTTTTCTGTAAACTGGCCACAATGGTTGCAGTATAGGTAATACTTGCCTGTACACCAATGGCTTTAAATAAAGCTATCATTCTGATTAGAAGAACCATGGCAAATTTCCAGCGCATCATGTAGCCTGAGCCTAGTCATCGTGCACACTTTCTGTAGATGTTCCTTATCGTCTGATAACATTAACCAAAAAACGGCCCAAGATATTTTTATTCTCATCACACACTTTTAGGGCAGTAACACATAAAAATGCACTCGGATAAACTCATTCTGTCCTACTTTACATCTAACAATAATATTGCTCTTATTTTCATTATATTGTATCAACATCCACACGTACTGAGAAACCAAACCTGTCATAAAGTGGTAGTCAACCAGTCACTAATTGGCAAATTATTACCAAATCTCTCCTACCTAAGGTGAAAATGAGAGCATTGTCTATCATCTACTCCTGTGTTGGCATTTATAAAATTTTAAATTATTACACATCACTCCATGTACACATTTAAAAGGAACTTGACTGTGGCCCAGATTGGTTCAGGTTTTTAGAGTAGGCGCACATATGCTATAAATGTTCATCGCCTCAACATAGAGTCCAGCTTCCAGTCCGACCTGTACTATTACTGCATTGTCCTCCCCTTTCTTCACCATCTCTTCCGGTCCTTAATGACGTGATATGCCCAAAAACAAAATCGTTAAAAAATAGGAAGTTTGTATAAATGACACCCTGAAACTGTGTTACCAATAAAAAATGGTGCTGATACAGAACGATCCTCTATGTTGCATTCAGAAATGTTTTTTTCATGATTTACACAATCAAATGCCCTATAGAGGCATCTTTAATCCCTACAGTTGTTTTAAAACAAATTGGTTGTCAGTGGCACGACTTCACTGTCCAACCGTTTATTACACATAGCTCTACAACACTTAAGATACTATGCTAGCAAGGGCTATATGCCCTATATTGTACCCTGTTATACTAGCCCCTTTTGGGGATTTTATAGGTCCACTGATGGCAGTTCTTGTATTCTTTCAGCTCCTACTTGGCAGGACATGGTCCTTTTCGCGTTTCCCCTTTTTCCTGCTAGACCTCAGACAACGAGAGGGGTTTCCGGTATAAACAGATCACCAACGGAACTTTTTACCAACTTATTTTCACTGTGACAATTCACTTCTGACAATGTTTTTAGCTGAGAAATGACCGTTTCGATTTTCAATATAGGCAGTAATTGTACAAATCGTTGCAGAATTGACAATTTGCTTCACATGGTGTGTTGGGTTGAGAAGCCTCGCATACAGTAATCTACAGCCAGCTAGCCGCTGCGGGTGCCACTAGCTCATTAATCGGGCTCACCGTGTCTCGGAGACCCTGCTGTGTCTGAGGTTTCTCAGACCGGTCTCGTAACTCAAGAGGCTTTCTATATTCGCTCGTTGACTGACCTTTTGGTTCAATTCACCTCGCATGTCCATCATAATTCCATTACGTGGACCTTGTGGTTACCTTCTTTTCGGAGTTTAAACTCCACAACTGGCCGGGAGACTTGTTTCAATTATACATAGGCTGTACATTACATTTACATATTCAGTTCAACTTTTTTTGTTGGTGATTTGTTTTCTGATTTTACACTTTGAATGAACGTTGCCGTGTTGCGTCACGCCCTACCCCTCTGTGGTTTCCGATTGGACACTTGGCCTTGCAATGCAAATGCAAAACGGGGAGACAGTATTAGTAGAACTTTTTAGAAGTGGGACTGTGTCTTAATAACCTAATTCCGTAACTACTTGGTCTGAAAGTGTCTATGTTTCAGGTCAAGTCCCCTGGACCTAAGAACCTGTCCAACAATGGAAGCCTACGCGGACAACGTTTCTTCTTGCGTATTTTTGATGTTCGGCAGTATTTTCATCAGCGCCACACACTGTCTTGTCATCTAATCGCTATAATGTGATGGTCCTTCATCTGAATTCATAACCATATTTTCATTAGTATCAGTATTTTCCACCTCTAAAACTATTCCTCCTAATCAGTTTATAACAACTCATCAATGTTCCAGCACACTCTGGCAGATTACTCTGAGCCACTGACTCCATCAATATTTAAGGAAAAGACATTTACTACTGTTCATGCTCTGACCTTTTTCCAGAGTTCATTATAACTTTCTATTATCATCTTACATGCCACAATGAGTCAGACCTCATTGAATTTTTCATTCCTTTTCATAATCAGCGCATATTTTAAAATTTGCTTGCCTGTTTTCGTCTCTCAAATAACGGCCCGTGCCTTCAGCATACCGGTACTCTACCAGCTGTAATGCACACGAGCTTTGGCATGAGGGTTCTTCTCTACATCTCGTTCCAACCAGGCTTGATGCCGCATGGCCATATGCTGAGGTTTATAGAAATAGCTACTGCCATGTTGAGTGATTCCACATCGGTTCCATATAAACGCTTAAGACTTTACTAGTTGTGAATTCTACAATAATATCATAACATCTTGTGGCATCTTTGGTTCAATGTTTCCCCCAACCGTCAGTCCTTAATATGACCCTTCTGGAATCTCCATGGTTAATTTAGTCCACTATAATCTTCCTGTTTATGCTATTAGCCACAATAGTAAACTTATAGCTTTCTAACATTTGGAGACGAGAAAACGTATAATGATCGGCAATGGGTTCAAAATCATAAGTAGGATGCCCTGCCTCACTGATGTAATTCATTCCTATTATTACTCTAAAGCACCTTGCTGAGTTTATTAAACCCGTGTCAGTGGTAAAATGACATCAGGTGATACAACAGAGAGTTTCCATCATAAAGGACAAGAAGCCCTAACCACAAATATCAGGTATTTACATATGTAGCATTGTCTTGAATTAAAGAGCCTACAATGCCTAATCGTTGAAGTGTTTTAAGCTTCATTTTTGAACACTCTATTTCTACGTACAGAGATGGGACTAAAAGTACAAAGCTCATTTTTTAGATATTTTTACCTTACTTTACGATTATTTTGGTGGGCGATGTTGTTGTTTACTCCTCTATATTTAACACAAATATCGATACTTTCTACTTCTGTACATTTTACAAATTGTCTTGTTTACTTTATTTTTGTGCTAAAGGTTTTCTTACAGGTGTGTTGTGAGTGCATGTAGGAGAATGCGTTCCACACATTATCTCGAGGACAACGTTGAGATCGTGTGTGTCCTTTGAGAACTGTAGTCATGTAGCTTAGGTGTCAGTTTCATTAAGCCTGTGTTTGTATTGGGTCTTTAGTGATTTGTTGTTGTTAGTTCTTCCCCTGTTGTGCCTAGGTGCACATCTTGGCTGTTTATTTAATATAATGGCAATTGTTTGAATGCCCTTGCGCACGTTTGTATTTTAGGTTCATTGATTGCCTGCTACATTCCTGCATAAGAAATGTCATTATATTGGGTTACTGTTATCACTGACTAGCATATTTATATTTCCTATGCATTGTGTATAACCACACCAAACACACAGCCATAGCAGAGCCGGCCATGTTTGTGTTGCTTTGATTGTAATAAAAGCATTAAAAGGAAAGAAGTTTTCTCCGCTGTTTTAACAGACACACCTGGGGCTGAAAATTTTGGAACCAATCATTTAAATCCGTCCTAACTAGTCTTCATAACACAGTTTCAAGTAATTTTCAACTAGAGTCACACTTATATCATATTGTCATCATACCAAATTCACTCTTATGGTGGGAATAGACGTGCGGTTAGATTGCAACTGGACGCACCACTCAAGACTGCTCGACAGATTTTAGGCGGCAAAATCAGTGCAGCTGATGGCACAACATACCACATAGTATGGACGGCGACTGATTAAAACTTGAAAAAACAGAGATCCCAGAGTGCGCAGGCAAGCAGCAAGCCATTCCCATCATCCTCGCCTTATCTGAGAGAGACGTTTGAGATATGTAGCATCGAATGCCTCCTGGCCACTGTGCTGGTGAACTTCTTCATTAATGTCATTTAGTCATTCATAGTGTACCTAGATTTCTCTTTTTTTTCTTTCAAATGTTAAGGCAAGATTAAAAAAGATAACTGAATTAATTATGTGCTACTTCGGTCAGACTCTCATTAACCGGATCCCAGTCTCTGTCCCAATAATCATACATGGGGTATTTTTAGGCCTATAGCAGACATCCATTTACAATAACCAATGGTATATGACAAGCCTTTTTCCATGTCCGCTGAAGTTCCCCCAGTGTATTCCAGTCACATGTGGCGTCCAGTAGATTTGTCCCATCGCAAGGCTACTTTACTTTTACTTTTAAGTCAATTTCCTTCACCTTTACTTTGTTACTTTAACTTGAAAAGAAGTTAATCATACTTCTACTTTTCAGAGTACTTTTTAACACAAGTATCTTTACTTCTACTTGATTCACGGGAAGTGATACGTTTTGCCATCTCCTGCATACTGAGTGTTTATGTTTAAAGTAATAATTTGGTGTCATATGACAAATAATACCTCTATATCAATACCCATCTACAACCACATCTTACCACTGATATTTGTACTATAGCTCTTATTCCAGAGGATAGCCCCAGTCTCTCCCAGTAGCCTACCTTGACGACCAATTTTAGTGTTTTTAGATCCTAGTAGATTCTCCATAAGGATTTTCTTATAAATATAATAAGTTGATTACTGTATGTAACCTTTCCAGATCTGGTTAGCTAAAAAAACAGTCTCTTGAATACACAAAACGTCCCCGTTGTCACAGAAGCTTATCACAATAAAGCAAATTTTGACATATCCCCTGCACCGTGTTCCGAACACAGGCCATGCATATACCCTTGTTGCCGAGCTGCACCATCACATCGTGTGTATCTGATATAGCGGCCAGAGGCGACTAAACGATGACCTAAGACAGTTTAATCTACACAGTTAGCTCCCTGGTAGCAATCGTATG
>NC_045742.1:29785116-29785298 GCF_008692095.1 Etheostoma spectabile
TGTAATCCATAATTATCTGGTCCCCTCACAATCTTGTAGTTTCAGCCCAAGTTTTGACATAGAGAAATCTAGATAGTGCATCATTTCTCGGTTTTGATCACTTGTAACTTTTTTACCAAAGACTCCACTAGACTCTCTGGCTTCTGCAGATTCCATTGAACTTTGTTCCCAGCCAATAGCAT
>NC_045742.1:29785325-29789487 GCF_008692095.1 Etheostoma spectabile
AAGCCAATGAAATCTCACAGTCCCCATTGGGCCCACGTGGGAAAGATTGACAGTATATACAACCAGTTAGAAAAAGAAGTCATAAAACTGGCATCCCTGTGTAGCCAATCAGAAGACGAGTTGATTGATATCAAACTATCTGATTTATTTTGACTTGCATAGGCACAATCTTTTTCAAATTTTGCAGATCATACATTGATTACGAGCCGAACCTTAAAATATTTCCAAATAAACCATAGGACTCGCTTGAATCATGTTTATTGGATCCCAAACGTACTACTGACTAAAGGACTTACTTCACTCCTTTTTACAACATTGTTTCTTGACTATTCCCGCTTAGACAAGCCCTCAAAACATCTAAATGGGAGTGTACGTTAAAGTGCCAACTATGATAACAACACTGGAACAGATTACTGAATTCTTCAAAAAAACCCTCTTACCATCAACAAACATAGCAAATTCATTTAATATCTTCACCGCTATATTACCCCCAACAGGCTGATAGCTGAATGCTGTAATCTCTGACGAAATGCCAGAGGGGATGTCCTGTAGGGGATCTTCTTCATATGCTTTGGAATGTGTACATTTGCAAATCTACGGCATAATGTAATTCCGGCCACTTCTCCGTTTTTTGTGGGCTACCTTTAAACCTTCACCCTAGGATATGGATAACTTGGAGATGTTATGTCTTTGAAATTTAGATGCTGGCAGAAATACTTTTTAATATCATCATCTGCAGCAAAAAAGTGTCGACTTAAAAAATTGGCAATCTATGGCTCCTAAAAACAAACACACTGGATCAAACGAACTTTTGTCGACTGCACGCCTTAAAGTCTCCTTCATACGGGGGGACTTGCTATTACTACCAAATGGGACTCCCTTCCTGGACATCTTAACCACCTAGACTGAGAGACTGACTGGAGTGGATCTATACCTGTCTTTGTTCATTCCCTAGATATTTCTGTTTTATCCTTACTGTACTCCTTATCGGACCTTTAGGAATATGGATTAGTGCTAAATTACATGTTATTACTGTGTTTCTACGCATAGAGAGGTGGTGGGGTGGTGTCTTCTCTTCTTTTTTGTTTTTTTCTTCTTTTTTTTTTGGGTGGGGGGGAGGGAGTGATAAAAAAAAAAAAAAAAACAAAAGGGTAACAAAAAGAAGAATATTGTATCCTTGATGTAGATTCTGTATGGACACACATTCTGAATAAATATATATATACCAAAAAAAAGAGGTGCGATTGGAGGGATGACAAGAATAAGCCATTGTTTTCCAGTTGTGCGCCTAGGCTAAACGTAAAGATGTAATCATTATGCGGGGTAGAAGCAGACCTCCCGAGCACCGCCGCCGTTAATCTCATGTACTACTTTCCACAGAATCTGCAAACTAGTGCTAACCTTGCGGGTTTGCAAGGTAGTACCAAACAGACGCTGAAAACCTTTTTAGGGACCAGAATGTTCAGTTAACGTTGATGAAGTGGAAACACCAGCCAAAATAAGTTCACATTTATCCAAAGTAGTTTTATTTCTCCAAGCACTTCTATGGAAACAGACTTCTTTTGTAGTCCATGGGCGCCCCTCTGGAAACTAGATAGAAAGCAGCTTTAACGTCTTTCTGCCTAGCTCCCGTCACGGACCGTGAGAAGTGGTGACTTCCTCATAAAATGCCCATTAAAAACCGTCATACATGTAACCCTCTCACAAAGGGCTCGTAATAATGATAACCTTTATAATGCAGCCTATCCACAATGTTACACGTTTGTACTACCTGCTTGGTAAGAATGGTGAAAGAGCTCTCAGTTTGAATAATAAATCTGTCCTAGGGTAAGATATGACTCGCGCTATACCTTTAGCAATTCTGAAGGCCAGGAGAACAACCCTGGTTAATAACCTCAAATATTGTCCAGATTAGTACTTCCATATTAACCCATTCCATTTCCTTGGAAATTGAGAAACACAACACACAGTATCTTGTTTTGATTTTGTCATTCCCTGACTGCAGCTTTAGTTCAAATTATAAAGACACATCCCCATATAAAACTAGAATATAACAGAAAGCCCAACCGTTGGGTCCTTATATTTCACCTTATGCCTCGTTGGTAGTTTGTTTCTTAGCAGCTTGCTTAAGTTTTTCGTTGGCTGGCGCTGAAAGTTGGAGCTCATGAAGCATAAAGAAAGAAAGCGAGCCAACAATAGTCCTACCTCCAATGTTGGTGTGTATATGAGACAGTTCCTACCCCGCCTCTTCCTCAGACCCGTTTTCAGTCGCAGGAAGCGATAGAGCGCCTGCCCTTTGCCTCACAGCAAAACCCTTCGTAGCAACCCCTCCGCGCGATCTCCGAAACCTTCTTCCAGCCAGCCCCGCTTCCGGTTCTGTATGCAGACGAAGAATGCTGCAGGCCGTCAGCTCCGTCCGTGTATCCAGACTAGATGGCTGCACCCTCAGCTCGGTCCCGTGGAGGCCGACGAAGAAGTGCAGCCTCATCTCCGGTCCGTGCATGCAGACGAAGAATGGGGCCGTCAACTCTCCACGCTGGCAGGGTTTCTCTTTTTTTTCCCTCAGCTAGCGTCTAGCGGTTTTTATACCTACGCTACTAACCGGCTTAAGTCCACAAAAACCACACTTGACCGGCAGTAACATGCCGACTAACGCGCGTAGCTTAATCAGGAAACAGTTCACAGTCCCATGTATTTAAACATACACTTGACAAGCAGGCTATTGTTGGACTCCCACTCTCTGCTTGACGTTTTTCTCTTTGTTACCACCCCTCGTTTCGTCTATTTCTCTTCTTCTTGATTCCGCCCCCGCTACGAACCGAATCACAACCCTTACAGGTCATCTAAAGTAAAGCAATTTACGTAGTTTTTTTTTTCCCTCCATACTAACTCAAACCTGTGAAACGCTCATGCAGACATATTCATAACTACAACATAACTGTCTGAACAGCATAATCAATACTTATTGATCAATAATGTTATGCACTTTGGACATAAACCCAAATAAAACGTTTGTTGCTTCTTTATTAATAACTCAGCATATTTCAAAATGGAAAACAAATACCAAAATAACTGAGGTTTATCAGTTTATTACATAAACACCTCATGCCATACATCATTTGAAAGCTTAAAGTCCTCGGATTCCATCGAGCCCCACACGCAATAAGTGACTTACAGCGGTTAGTAGATCTGTTCTGAAAGTAAAGAAAGACAGAAAGATCAAGTGCTAACAAGTGTGTTTCCTACCTGTCTCCCTCGTGTTCTTTATCACAGCGGTGAAAGTCGCCAAAACTTTTTTTCCTACATCGCCAACACTCCAAGGTAATTAGATATCCAAGCCTTGTCTCCATAATTATCTGGTCCCCCTCAACATCCTTTGTAGTTTCCGCCCAAGTTTTGACATAGAGAAACTCTAGATAGTGCAAATCATTTCTCCGTTTTGATCACTGTGTAACTTTTTATAACCAAGACTTCCACTAGACTCTCATGGCTTCTGCAGATTCCTTGACTTTGTTCCCAGCCAATAGCACAGTCTATGCCTCAAGGAACCCCCAAGCTAAGCCAAGTGAAATCGTCCACAGTCCCCATGGGTCCCACGTTGGAAAGATTGACAGTATATAACACCACTTAGAAAAGAAGTCCATAACTGTGCAATGCCCTGTGTAGCATCATAAGAACGAGTTGAATTGATATCAAACATGTCCATAAACAAACTAACCCCGGTGATGGCTCCAGCTCTGTCAAAGCAAAATAAGGCCAGTCTTATGGCTATTCACCATTTCATCAATTATATTCTTATTCCTATAACAATCGTATGTATGTACTGCTTCATTTATGTGGGAGTGATTGGATGTGTTTTTGTATTTCAATGTTTTGTATTAGCACTTTTTTGGCTTTTTTAGAATAAGACATAAACAAACCACAGACCATCTGTAGAAATACATTTATAAAATCCTTTTATAAGTAATTTTTTTCTGGATTTTTTCTGTTCTAAGTTGAGACATGTGGGCTAGGTACTATTTTTACTATATAGCCCTGTTATGCTTACAGTAGTGCTTTTATTATATTTTTCAGATGATTTACTGGACGAATAGACATTCTCTGTGTCTACACTCTTTTAGCTCTGTGTCAGTACAGGCCTCGTGTCACCCTTCCACTATAA
>NC_045742.1:29789512-29792846 GCF_008692095.1 Etheostoma spectabile
ACAACAAATTGAGAGTGTTAACTTCCCAATGACCTCAGGATCATCCCAGAGGGCCAAATTATGTGGGAACTGCAGCACTTTTTTGGGGGTAAAGATTTAGGCGAGAAAAGCATATATTTTTAAGTGTATCTGAAGAGGTAAGGAGCTTCAGCATTGGCTTCACTTTTCAAACCTGGAAGATGTATCCATCATGTGTTAAATTCCATGGCTGATGATGACGTTTAATTTTGACTGTGGCTTGTAGCAGTGGTTGCTAGTTACATTAATTTAGGCGGAAATGTGCGAACATTGGTCAAATTTGCAAGCATTAGACCAACATATTTGAAGAATTGGATAAAAGTAATTCATGCAAACGTGATCATAAATTCCTGGAAGGAATGACTAACATTGATCTTTGATCCTCCTTCTACACATCTCACACTCTTCATGAATATGGTAAAAAGAGATTTAGATTTTGGGATGAAGGCAGTGGAGCATTTTATTATTGCTCCCTATGATTCCCTGAGCACTGAAAAAACTCCAAAAACGACAGAGGAGGGAAGCAGGGAGAATGTATAAAGTGTGTCTATGCCTGTGTGTGTGTGTGTGTGTGTGTGTGTGTTGGGGAAACTGGGGATGTGATGGTTAACTGTATACTGTACCAACTCACTTTACCCCCCCCCGGGCGTGCTGTAG
The DNA here is from genome assembly GCF_008692095.1 of Etheostoma spectabile. Lineage (NCBI taxonomy): Eukaryota > Metazoa > Chordata > Actinopteri > Perciformes > Percidae > Etheostoma > Etheostoma spectabile. The sequence continues at coordinate 29,790,188 of NC_045742.1, forward strand.
CTTATCAGGAAACAGTTCACAGTCCCATGTATTTAAAATACACATGACAAGCGGCTATATGGTGACTCCCACTCTCTGCTTGACGTTTTTCTCTTTTTACCCCCTCGTTTCGTTATTTCTTCTTCTTCTGTGATTCCCCCCCGCGGCGAACCGGAAATCAACCCTTACAGGTCATCTCTAAGTAAACAATTACGTAGTTTTTTTTTTCCCTCCATACTAATCAAACCTGAAACGTCATATCATATTATTAACTACAAAAACTGTCTGAACAGATAAATACTTATTTTATCATAATGTTATGCCTTTGGACATAAACCAAATAAAAGTTTTGCATCTTTATTAATAACTCCATATTTAAAATGAAAACAAATACAAAAATAACTGATGTTATCAGTATTACATAAACACGCTCATGCCATACATCATTTGAAAGCTTAAGTCTCATTCCATCGAGCCCCACACCAAGCATAAGGTGACTTACAGCGGTTATAATCATGTTCTGAAGTAAAGAAAGACAGAAAGATTCAAGTCTACAAGTGTGTTTTTCCTACCTGTCTCCTCGTTTCTTTAATCACAGCGGTGAAAGATCGCCAAAAACTTTTTTTTCCTACATCGCCAACACTCCAAGGTATTAGAATATCCAAGCCTTGTAATCCATAATTATCTGGTCCCCTCACAATCTTGTAGTTTCAGCCCAAGTTTTGACATAGAGAAATCTAGATAGTGCATCATTTCTCGGTTTTGATCACTTGTAACTTTTTTACCAAAGACTCCACTAGACTCTCTGGCTTCTGCAGATTCCATTGAACTTTGTTCCCAGCCAATAGCATCAGTCTATCTCAAGATACCCCCAAGCTAAGCCAATGAAATCTCACAGTCCCCATTGGGCCCACGTGGGAAAGATTGACAGTATATACAACCAGTTAGAAAAAGAAGTCATAAAACTGGCATCCCTGTGTAGCCAATCAGAAGACGAGTTGATTGATATCAAACATGGCCAGAAAAAACTAACCCTGTGATGGCTCCAGCTCTGTCAAAGCAAAATAAGGCCGTCTTATGGCATTTCACCATTCATCAAATTATGATTACTTATTCCTATAAATCTATGATGTACTGCTTTCAGTATATGTGTGAGTGATGTGGATGTGTTTTTGTATTTCAGAAGTTTTGTATTGCACTTTTTTGGCTTTTTTAGAAATAAGAAATAAGACAAACGCACAGACATATCGTAGAAATACATTTATATAAAATCCTTTTATAAGTAATTTTTTTCTGGATTTTTTCTGTTCTAAGTTGAGACATGTGGCTAGGGTACTATTTTACTATATAGCCCATGTTATATGCTTACAGTAGTGCTTTTTATTATTTTTCAGATGATTTACTTGGACGAAATAGACATTCTCTGTCTACAACCTGTTTACTCTGTGTCTAGGCCTCGTGTCACACTTCACTAGAACAACATGAGATTGTTAACTCCCAATGACCTCAGGATCATCCCAGAGGCCAAATTATGTGGGAACTGCAGCACTTTTTTGGGGGTAAAGATTTAGGCGAGAAAAGCATATATTTTAAGTGTATCTGAAGAGGTAAGGGACTTCAGCATTGGCTTCACTTTTCAAACCTGGAAGATGTATCCATCATGTGTTAAATTCCATGGCTGATGAGGACGTTTATTTTTGACTGTGGCTTGTACAGTGGTTGCTAGTTACATTAATTTAGGCGGAAATGTGCGAACATTGGTCAAATTTGCAAGCATTAGACCAACATATTTGAGAATTGGATAAAAGTAATTCATGCAAACGTGACATAATTCCTGGAAGAATGACTAACATTGATCTTTGATCCTCCTTCTACACATCTCACACTCTTCATGAATATGGTAAAAAGAGATTTAGATTTTGGGATGAAGGCAGTGGAGCATTTTATTATTGCTCCCTATGATTCCTGAGCACTGAAAAAAACCCAAAAACGACAGAGGAGGGAAGCAGGGAGAATGTATAAAGTGTGTCTATGCCTGTGTGTGTGTGTGGTGTGTGTTGTGTGTTGGGAAACGGGGGATGTGATGGTTAACTGTATACTGTACAACTCCCTTTACCCCCCCCTCCCCCTTAGTCATTAATATACACATTTAAAAAAGGAACATTATGCAATCCTGCTCCAGATTAGCGAGCTGGTAATTTGGTTTAAACTAATTCTGTACACACTAAGAGTCCACCTAAGGCAAAACAATATTTCAACTTGGTTTAATCTAATTATAGAGCAAACATTAAAACTCCATTTGGGTTGCCTGCCTGTTTTCTCCAGGCTGTGTCAGGGCCTGTGCTGCACACGGATGCTGGAAATTGCTCGGTTTACGCCACTTGTAGATGATTGCTCTTTCATCCGTTCTTCTGTGGATTTTTAACAATGCCAAAACATTGAGTGCTGACCTGAGACCAGTCCGGGAATTAAGAGATTGTGACCAACAAATAATTACCAAGAATTTGCATTCAGAAGACTTCAGAAAGATTTACGATTTATACATGACAAGGTTGTTGTTTTTGACCCCGCTAAAGACACAGCAGACCCAGTGGCGGTGAAATATTCATGTGTCTTCATTTTCATTTGGATTGTGGCTGCGCTCAGCTCTATGATGCGGCTGGGGGTGGGGGTGTTGGAA
>NC_045742.1:29792871-29793852 GCF_008692095.1 Etheostoma spectabile
GGGGGGGGGGGGGGGGGGGTAACAATTGGAGGACAGTGGATATAAAGCGGCTGTCACAGTTGATCCTTCCTGGGATTCACTGCGTGCTCAAACCCAAACAATGATGCCTTCCCTCTGCCAAGAGACATTAAATACAGTAATTGCCTGTCGGAGTCGCTTCATTCGGCCGTCCAGCCAAATGCCACTAAAAGCAAAATCTCTGTTAGAGAGGACGGAGACGTTTCTGAGGCCACCTTTGATATTACTTCCTTGTGTCAATGCAGGCGTTTTAATATGGATTTGGGCTGATTTGGGGTAAGCAGAGCTTTGAGAGAATGCAATGTTTCCCTGGAGATCCCTGAAGGGCTTAAGCAGAATCCCAACTTCCAAATAGAATAAACAAGCAGACAGACTTATGTAAGGGAAATGTCGATTATGCTCTTTTGTTTACATGAATCAAATACAGAGCTGTGAACGGGCTTTTGGCATCAACTTGGATATGATTTAAAGGTTAACTCAGGCAACAATGTCAACCTTTTTTGCAGTCAAGAATCATGCCAAGTGATCAAGTTATTTACTGTAATTGATTTGTTGTAATCATTTGATGAACTGATGATTAGTTTATCTTTCTATAATATTTGAGCCTTGAATGATTTATCTTTTCTGACAATACTTCAATTAATCTGATATGGGAATCTTACAGAATGTTTTCCCCATGGGGGTCCTGTGGCACCCACAGAATTAGCGCCTATCTGAGGCAGCAGCACGTATGTGTATGAGGGATAGAGTCAAAATTAGTATGATTTGGTAGGATTGATTGGTTGTTGGATTGGATCGGCACATAAAATTTGATTGTTTGATTTAATTGATGAATGCTGCTGTATATCACCCGTAGATCACGAAAATGTTTGTCACATAAGGCTGTCTTCCGGTTGCCAGTAGGCGGTGCTATGACCATGACACAATATGGACATATATATATACATATATATATATATATAT
>NC_045742.1:29793862-29794109 GCF_008692095.1 Etheostoma spectabile
ATATATATATATATATATATATATACATATCTGCCTTTTCTGTTGCTTTTGCTGTATAGTATTTGTTTTAATGTTGTATAGTATTGGTTTTGTTTTTCTGTTGTATAGTATTTGTTTTTCTGTTGTATAATATTTGTTTTTCTGTTGTATAGTATTCATTTTGCTGTTGTATAGTATTTGTTTTGATGTTCTTAATTTATGAATTCCCTGTGCGGCGTCCTTCAGTGCCAAGAAAGGCGTCTTTAAA
>NC_045742.1:29794119-29797452 GCF_008692095.1 Etheostoma spectabile
TATTATTATTATTATTATTAAATAGATGTCTCCAGGCCTGAACTCTTATCATGCAAGTTGGACAATGTGAAGAGAAGTTACAACAGCGTCCTGTGTCATGGCGGATCATTCAAATTTCTTGCCTTGCCACGGCAACATAGTTCTATGAAAATACAAAAGCTTTGCAATTCGACATTGTGAAAGTCCTGACATAATGCTTAACTAATTTAGGAAGGATCCGTGTAATCCTCTAGGAGTAGTTTCAAAAAGTTCCATACCTGTTAAGGGACTAAAATGGTGTGTTGTCACATGACCAATGGCATCATTGTAAGAGCTATTGACTATTCCTTTGCAATTTAGGGTCTCCATTAGAGGATTATTTCAACCAAATATGAAACAAATTTAATAATCCCCCTGAAAGGAGTTAAAACAAATGTGCATAAAATACATACAAAAACGCCAGTTAAGCGGATCCAATGAAAGCAAATTGGAAAAATGTTCTAAATGATGACAGCAATGTGTATTCCAAATGTTGTGAATATCGGAGTTTTGTGCATCCTAAAGTCCTCAAACTTGTGTTTTTTAAATGAAAATGAATGCACACTGACGGTTGCTGGCCATGCCTGATCCAAATCAATGTAGAACTTTACAAGTTTGGCTAGGTTTGACATGTGACCATTTTTGTGACTTTTTGAACATCCCAAGCCCTTCAACTATGCATTGCCCTTGAGAAAAATAGTAATAATCTTTTCAAAAACAATACTTTTGAGCCCAAGCACAAAACGCTGCCAGCCCACACCTGAGTCTAGTCTCTAACTTTACAATCCCCCTCATCATGTCTCCATGTTACACTGTCTAAACTATAATCCAGGCTTGTGACAGTAGTGGATGTTTATCTGTGGCCACAGGGGTGTGATGAGCCCGGACGCTGTCACATCATCCCTCCTCAGAGCCCTCAGAGTTACGCTCAATCACTTCCCATCTGCCCTTCCGTCATACACAACAGACAGGTGGAGGAGATGATTCATTGAGCTTCCTTCAACCAGAGACTCCAATGAGGGAAAGTGATTTAGAGCATGTAACTCAATGCCGTTTTGGAACATTACAATCTTCAAGCACACTGTGGAATAGAGTGGTGATGACAGGATCACAATTTAAGCGTCAGAAAAGTGGCGAAGATCGTATTTGTTTCAATTACTTGTAAAATAGCTGGTGGGTCAGCTTTCATCTAAGGATATGTTCAGCCAGGGGTATTTTGTTTGTAGTGTTTGCCAAGGTTTAAAATGAAGGTGTGAATACTGACTGAAAATAGTCTTTTTTCCCTTTTCTTTGGTATGAAACAAGTCTGACACATTACAAAAGAACTGTTTCTGTCACCTACGGGCTCAAATCTGAGCTGCCGGAGACACAAAAAACGCAGCCTCCCTCTGAGGGACACATTGGCAGAGCCTGTGTCTGATCACCATGGGGACACTCGCTGGGCGTTGAAATACCAGCTGGAAGAAGTTTACACTTATTTTAAAACAGGACAGTTTGCTCAGTGACATGTTCCATGAACCCAAAATGTCCTTTTCTAAATACATTTTTGAATAAATATCATCTCTCTACAATCTGGTGTCTCTGCTGCAAATTATCGAATTATACTCCAAAGAGAAACAGACACAGGGCGCCCTGGTTGCTCACCTGGTTGAGCGTGCACCCCGCGTACAAAGGCTCAGTCTCATTGCCTCCCTCCCTCTACCTGTTCCTTTCCTAAGGCTGTCCTGTCAAATATCGGCTAATAATCTTAAAGAAAGAACACAAACTTCTTAAAAGCTTTAAGTTCTTTTAATTCACCGCTTTTGTTAGAAAGGCACATGAAGTGTGTTGGTTCAGTCTTAGCTCCCTCTGCAACCTGGCTATCAGTTTGAAAGCTCTAAAAACACTGTGCACGGTACATCACCTGCCCAGCATTAAAAAGCGTGAACCAGAAGCAAATGACAAATTAAAGATAGTATATGACAGCCATCCAGCCAAATACATTTAATTGATCTGGTGGAAAATTACAAATTGGTTTCAGAGGAAAAAATTCATACAACATGTGACACCCTTTTATTTGGATGAGAAAAACAAATCATTCTAGGGGTATTTTGTGTGGTGAGTTAATGTTTGGAAAATGAACAGTTCACAGTTGTTACTGTGCATGCCCAGATACTGGAGATGTTAGATGCCTTTTCTGTTTTCATTCTATCACACCCGCGAGCACTGTAAAGCTCCATCTACATGCTGCCGTAGACTGAATGGTCCACATGAGAAACACAAAAATAAAGGCCTAAAATGCCCCAAAAAGTAATCTGCAATGAATTAGGGAGGCTGTGTTTGCACGGCCTCCGATGGAGAATTTCTGAAAAAATCCTGTTTTGCACGGCTGCATGGCCTGGAATATTAGTGGAATATTCATACAGTCATTTGCAGTGTTGAGCCTCCATTCCACCAACATCAGCCCAAGCACAGACCTTGGTCTGCTTCCATTTTCTGCAGCAAGGCGTCGTTCATGTCTCATGTGTCGACTATCAGGTTCTTTTAACTTCTTTCATTAGTTAGTGTATTTATAAGGATTTCTCCGTGGATTTAGAGAAGCCAGACAAAAAGAACAGAATGTCTAGCTAGCTCAGCTAGTGGTATCATGAGTGGTATATATATAAATAAATATGTTTGGTTGTTGTGAACTGAGGTATCATCACAGCATGTCCAGTCTAAAATACCACTTGATGGCCAAAGCACCCTTTTATTTTGATGGACAGTGTTACACTGTGTGAGAGATTATTTTCTCCAAGTGTGAGTGACTGCTCCAAGTGAGCATGCTACATGTGAAATTGAAAACTACAGTAGGTTATAACAGTAGGCCATATGCTAATGTTTTTTTCAATAAAAAAAAAAAAAACATTTACACAAAGCAAGCCAATCCACTTTTCCATGTTGATAAGAGCATTACGATGAGAAAAAATAATGGGACAAAAAGAAATCAAGGGACATTTAAAATAGATAAAAATGTGTGATTAACTATGACGTTGTTGCGATTAATCGGGATTAAATATGAGTGAGGGACATGTGCATGGCATATGAAATTGTTGGGGGAAGCCAAAGGCCTTGAGACCTTAGACCTTCTCACGATTTTCAAGACCTTCTCTTGCGTACGGCAAGCCAAGAGAATTGGTTGGTTCTTTTAAATGCAACGCGTCCTGCTCAGGACCATGTTAGTTGTGCAGCATAAGTTTCCATGATGATGTGGTGGAGAACTGGAAGTACCTAGACATTATCATCGTGGACTATAAAGTGGGATATGCTGCCATCAAAGACTTTTTCATCCACAGT
>NC_045742.1:29797462-29807738 GCF_008692095.1 Etheostoma spectabile
CCCCACTCTCCACTGCTTCGTCTGTACCCAGACATGAGAGAATATTGAATCCTCAACATATCTGAAAAAATTCGTATCCCCAGTTCCACCCTGCCAGCCCTCATTGACTCGACCAGAACACATAACTGCACCCCCGACCTGAATGTGGACGAAAACAAAATGTTCAATAAAAAAAATGGTTTTGCATGAAAGGAAAAAGAAAGCACTCTGGAGGAAATAAATAATTCAAACGCCTTTGGAAGGCCAGATTTAACGAGATAAGTTGATTGTAATCTTATACACTGTGTTCAGGCTCATTTCCTTACAGTCTTTGTCTAGACTAAGGAGTTTGACTATAGGGGACCGTAGTATGACTATGAGATTTAGTAAAGATTATTTTGAAAGAAAAAGAGGCCTTTACAGTTTCATAAACATGGTCTCCATGGTGATATATTAATCCCATGATAGATCAATGTGTTGGGCAAACGGAAACCTCAGGCGAAATACCTGAAAACAAGTTTCACTGTATTTGCCCATATACTATGTATCATATATTCTGTATCATATAATCTGTATATGCTTTGCCTAATGAGGCAATAAACATTTGATGACCAAATAATGTCCTTATTGAATGAAAATAGAGCACAGTAGTGTAATAATAATAATAGAATAACTTTATTCAGGACAGAAATAGAAGGTCCATAGTACATAAAAAATGTATCATATAGCGATACATATATAGTACAATTCATATAAATTAATAAATGCTCAACAACCTTCACCTGTAATATTTAAACGGGAGCGCCAATGTCTCCACAGTCTAGATACTTACCTGGCAGAGCTAAAATCAATGTGGGCTAAAGCCTGTATAATTCTGTTTTCTGAGACAGACATTCTACACATATATATACCAATAAATATGGTTTATTATTAAGGCAGAAAAGGTGAGCCCACCAACACTAATGAACATTTGGCTAGCGATACACCATCTTGCTTGTTTTAGAACCAGTCTCATGCCATCACTATACGCTACATTCAGTCTCTGCATGTTCTTTTTTCTGTAAGACTGCCACAAGTGGGCAGTATATGTATAGTGCTGTACACAATGCTTTAAATAAAGCTATCTTATGATTAAGAGAACACATGGCAAATTTACGAGCAAGCATATTAGCCTGAGCATTCATCTTGCATCACTTTCTGTAGATGTCCTTATCGTCTGATAAATCATTAACAATAAAACGGCCAAGATATTTAATCTCATCACACACTTTTAGGGCAGTAACACATAAAAAAGCAATCAGGATAAACTCATTCCCTGTCTTCTTTACATCTAACAATAATAATATTGCTCTTATTTTCATTATATTTGATATCAACATCCACACAGTACTGAGAACAAACCTTCATAAATTGTGTAGCCCAGCACTAAATGGGCAAATTATTACCAAATCATCTGCATACATAAGGTGATAAATGAGAGCATTGTCTATCATATATCCTGTATTGCATTTATAAAATTTTAAATTGATGTGACAAATCATCCATGTACACATTAAAAAGGAAACTTGACGTGGCCAGATTGGTTCAGTTGGTAGAGTAGGCGCACATATGTATAGAGGTTCATGCCTCAACATAGAGGTCCAGGCTTCCAGTCTGACCTGTGACTATTTACTGCATGTCCTCCCCTTTCTCACCATCTCTCCGGTCCATTAATGACGGATATGCCCCAAAAAAAAAATCTTATAAAAAATAAGGAAAGTTGTATAAATGACACCCTGACGAACTGTGTTACCAATAAAAAATGGTGCTGATACAGAACTCCTCTATGTTGCAATTTAAGAAATGTTTTTTTCATGATTTACACAATCAAATGCCTTAGAGGCATCTATTAATCCCATACGAGTTGTTTAAAACCAAATTGGTTGTCAGTGGCACGACTTTACTGTTCCAACCTGTATATACAAATTCTCTACAACACTTAAGATACTATGCTAGCAAGGGCTATATGCCTATAATTGTACCCTGTATAACTAGACCCTTTTGGGGATTTTTAAGTTCCACTGATGGCAGTTCTTGTAATTCTTTCAGCTCCTACTTCAGGACAGGGTCTTTTCGCTGTTCCCTTTTCTGCATAGGAACCTAAGACAACGAGAGTTGGGTTTCCGGTATAAACAGATCAACAACGGGAACATTTTTACCAACTTATTTGTCACTAAATTCACTTCTGACAATGTTTTAGGCGAGAAATGACCTGTTTAGATTTCAAATATAGGCAGTATTGTACAAATCGTTGCAGAATTGACAATTTGCTTCAATGGTTTTGGAGTTGAGAAGCTCCATAAAGTAATGCGACAGCCAGCTAGCGCCTGCGGGGGCAACTAGCTCATTAATCGGTCAGCCGTGCTCGGAGACCCTGCTGTAGGCTGGAGGTTTCTCAGACCGGTCTCGTAAATAAGAGGCTTTTATTTCGCCGTTGATGAACCATTTGGTTAAATATCACCTCGCATGTCCATCATAAGATCAACGGGAACCTGTGGTTACCTGTCTTTTCGGAGTTAAACTCCACAAGCTGGCCGGGAGACTTGTTTCAATTATAACATAGGCTATGTACATTAGATTTAATATTCAGTTCATACTTTTTTTGGTGTAGTTGTTTTCTGATTTTAACACTTTGAAGAACGTTGCCGTGCTTGCGTCACTGCCCTACCCCTCTGTGTTCCCGTGGACACTTGGCCAGTGCGAATGCAAATGACAAAACTGGGGGAGAGTAGTTAGTAGAACTGTTTAGAAGTGGACTGTTCCTATAACTAAGTTCCTGTAACTACTTGGTCGGAAAGTGTCTATAGTTTCAGTCAAAGTCCCATGGACTAAGAAACCTGTCAAACAAATAGCATACAGCGGAATACAGTTCTTCCTTGCGTATTTTTGATGTTCAGCAGTTATTTTATCAGCGCCACACACTTTCTTGTCATCTAATCGCTATAATGTAGATTGTCCTTCATCTGAATTAATAACCATATTTTCATTAGTATCAGTATTTTCCACCTTAAAACTATTCCTCCTAATACAGTTAAACAACTCATTATAATGTTGCCAGCACATCTGGCAGATTACATCTGAGCCACTGACTCCATCAATATTTGAAGGAAAAGACATTTTACTACTGTTCATGGCTCTGACCTTTTTCCAGAAGTCATTATAACTTCTATTATGCATCTTACATGCCAAAGAGTCAGACCTCATTGAGTTTTCATTCCTTTTCATAAATCTAAGCGCATATTTAAAATTTGCATTTGCCTGTTTCTTCTCTTCAAATAAAAGGCCCTGCCTATCTCTACCGGACTCTATCCAGGCTGTAAATGCACACCGAGCTTTGGCATGAGGTTCTGCTACATGCTCGTTCCAACCAGGCTTGATGCTGCATGCCATATGCTGAGGTTTATAGAAATAGCTACTGGCAATGTTGAGTGATTCCACAATCGGTTCATATAAAACGCTTAAATCTTTACTATGTTGTGAATTCTTACAATTAATATCATAACATCTTGTGGCATCTTTGTGTGCAATGTTTCCCCACAACCGTCAGTCTTAATATGACACTTCTGGAAATCTTCCATGGTTAATTTAGTCCACTATAATCTTCCTGTGTTAATGCTATTAGCCACAATAGATAAAATTAGTAGCTTCTTAACATTTGGAGACAGAGAAACGGTATATGATCGGCAATGGCAAAATCATAAGTAGGATGCCCTGCCTCACTGATGTAAGTATGCCTATTATTACGCTAAAGCACCTTGCTTGAGGTTATTAAACCAGTGTCAGTGGTAAAATGCATCAGGTGATTAGCAAACAGAGAGTTTCCATCAGAAAGGAAAGAAAGCTCCTACAACAAATATACAGGTATTTACATAATGTAGGCATTGTCTTGAATTAAAGAGCCTACAAATGCTAATCTGTTGAAGTGTTTAGCTTCATTTTGATAACACTCATATTCTACGGACAGAGATGGGAAGTAACAAAGTACAAAGCTCATTTTTTAGATATTTTTACTTTACTTTACTATTTATTTTTGTGGCGATGTTTTGCTTTTACTCCTCATATTTTAACACAAATATCGATACTTTCTACTTCTTACATTTTACAAAATTGGCTTGTTACTTTAATTTTGTGCTAAAGGTTTTCTTACAGGTGTGATTGTGAGTGCATGTAGGAGAATAGCGTGTACACACATTATCTCGAGGACAAACAGTTGAGATCGTGTGTGTCTTTGAGAACTGTAAGTCATGTAGCTTAAGTTGTCAGTTCATTTAAGCCTGTTGTTGTATTGGTCTTTAGTGATTTTGTTGTTTAGGTTCTTCCCCTGTTGCCTAGGTCACATCTGGCTGTTTATTTAATATAATGGCGATTGTTGAATGCCCTTGCTCACGTTTGTATTTTAGGTGCATTATTTGCATGCTACAGTTACACTGCATTAAGATAATGTCATTAATAGTGGGTTTACTGTTATCACTTACTAGGACATATTTATGATTCCTATGCATTGTGTATATACCACACACAAACACACAGCCATAGCAGAGCCATGCCCATGTTTGTGTTGCTTGATTGTAATAAAGCATTAAAAGAAAGAAGTTGTCTCCGTCTGTGTTTTAACAGACACACCTGGGGCGAAATTGGAAACCAGAATCAGATTTAAATCCAGTCCTAATCTAGTCTTCATTAACAAGTTTCAAGTAATTTCACTAGAGTCACACTTATTATCATATGTGTCATTAATACCAAATTCAATCTTATTGGATGGGAATATACAGTGCTGTAGATTGCACTGGACGCACCACTACAAGACGACTCGACAGATTTAGCGGCAAAATCAGTGCAGCTTGATGGCACTAACATTACCACATAGTATGGACGGCGACATGATTAAAAATGAAGAAAACAGAGATCCCAGAGATGCGGCAGGCAAGCAGCAAGACATTCCCATCATCCTCGGCCTTATCTGAGAGAGACGTTTGAGATAGTAGCATCGAGAATGACTCCTGGCCAATGTGCTGGGGAACTTCTTCATTAATGTCAGTTTAGTCATTCATAGTGTATCCTATATTTTCTTTTTTTTCTTTAAATGTTAAAGGCAAGATTAAAAAAGATAAACTGAATTAATTTATTGCTACTCGGTCAGAATCTCATTAACCTGGAGTCCCAGTCTCTGTCACAATAATCATACATGGGGTATTTTAGGCCTATAGGCAGACATCCATTTACAATGGAACCAATGGTATATGACAAGCCTTTTTCCATGTCCGCTGAAGTTCCCCAAAGTGTATTCTAGTAACATGTGTCAGGTCCAGGTAGCTTTGTCATTCGCAAGGCTACTTTTACTTTTATACTTTAAGTCAATTTCCAAGCCTGTACTTTGTTACTTTAACTTGAGAAAAGAAGTTAAATCAGTACTTCTACTTTTATCAGAGTATTTTTAACACAAGTATCTTTACTTCTACTTGATTACGGGAAGTGAGTACTTTTGCCATCTCTGCATACGGAGTGTTTATGTTTAAAGTAATAAACTTTGTATAATGACAATTAAACTCTATATCAATAACCCAATCTACACCCAATCTTACCACTGATATTAGTGAATCATAGCTCTTATTCCAGAGGATAGCCACGTCCCCAGGTATCCTACCTTGGACAATTTTAGTGTTTTAGATCAATAGTAGATTCTCCATAAATTTCTTATAAAATTAAATAAGTGATGTACTGTATGTAGACCTTCCAGATCCTGGTTAGCTAAAAAAAAAAGTCTCTTGAATACACAAAACGTCACAGTTGTCAAGAAGCTTATCAACAATAAAGCAATGTGACATATCCCCTGCACCGTGTCCGAGACACAGGCCATGCATATACCCTTGTGGCCGAGCTGCACCAATCACATCGGTGTATCTGATATAGGCGGGCCAGAGGCGAGCTAAACAGATGACGACAGTTTAATCTACCAGTTAGCTCCGCTGGTAGCAAATCGTATGGAGCTCTGGATATATTAACCGTGTGTTGTTGTGATTGGTTGTGTAACAAGTGTTATCCAATTGCGTGCAGTGAGATTTACAAATGCACACTTGGTGCCGCCCCCCGAGATGGGCGACTTTCATTACTCGATGCCAGACCCTTATTCTTTCGGATTGGGGTCTGGATTTCCAGACTAGCCTATTTTATGACCCAACCTTGCACTACTTGCCCATTGACTTGCGTCGTAGTAATAGAACTGCAGGTTCTTGCCCTTGACCTCCAGTGGCTCCCTCAGCTCCATGCCCTCCCTAAGCTGAGGTTATAAGGGGCAGACAAGCTTTATCGTAACGCCAAACATAAATTCATGCTGGCCAAAGCTGTAGATCATACATTTCAGTCACCTCATCGCATTCAGCTGTGGCGTGAAAAGAACTGAACCAGTTTTGTGACGATACAATCTTCTGGACACATATGTGTACTAAAGAAGAGTTGAATGATGTGTTTACATTGTCTTTTGCCCTTTTCAAAGAGAACATGTGTCACATTCCTGCCTTCATCTCTTTCTTACAACAATGTTCCTCTATGTTTATGAATCAGACAAATTGGCGTCTTTCACATATCTGGCATCACTGTTGCTGGCCAGTAAGCAAGGTATACTAAACTGTTAAGTGTTGACAGGAATAAAAGTTGAGCTATTTTCCAGGGCCACTGTGCTGTACAAAGTCTGAGAACAATGCAGCTGTGAGTCTCACTTTGCGTGCACTACAGTAGGTGTGTCCTACTTTAAACTTTACCGCCCTCTGATTAAATATGCATGGCTCAGCCTACATAAATGTTTTAAAAACTCCCCGGGACAAAATTACTTTCAGGTTTTCGGAAAGAGCTGGACTGATATGAGGCTTTCGTTTGCAGAAAGCAGAGATTCATTTCAGGAATTGCGATGTTTGGGAGCGACTCAGAGCAAAGCAGGGCAGTGAGGACGACGTGCCTTGCAGCTCTGTTTTTATTATTGAAGGATTTAGAGGTTTACAGAAACAATGGGGGAAGTGGTACAGGCTCAGTTGAAGGGTTTGTTTGTTTGATTTGTTCGTTCTATGAGATTGAGAGACAGGGCTGTGTGTTCTACATCGGCACAAGGACTGGGATGAACAACAAATTATCTATTACCAATAGCTTTTACATATCTTCCCCCCCCCTTTTTTTTCCTAGCTGTACTCAGCAGGCCAGAGCACCTATCTGAATCACAAGAACACACGTGCACAGTCATCTTGTGTTTGGCAACTCAAAGCACTTGCGCTCTGGATTAAACACCTAAAGCCCATGCAAACTCTGTGTGCTGAAGAAGAATTTTAGAAGCAGTTGAAACCTCCAAAAAAGTCAGTATGTGGTCCTTGAGTTGTGATTCATTTTTTTCAAACATTCTGATTCCAATGCCAAAAAGGAAGTTTCATGCTTCATATATTTTGCAAGACATGTAGAGTAAGAAATATTACTTTAAAAAATATTACTCAGCATAACAAGGTCTCTCAATGAGCTACAGACCATTTACTGTCAGTTTCTTTGTCTTCCTTTCCTTACGATAATCTTCAGGAAACTTAAGTCAGTTGGTAGAGCAGGCACACATACTGTACACAGAGGTGAATGCCTCAACATAGAAGGTCAAGGGTTTGAGTCTGACCTGGACAGTTTCCTGCATGTATTCCCCCCCTCTCTCCCCTTTCATATCTAGCTGTCCTTTCCATTAAAGGCTGATATAACCCAAAAGAATCTTTAGAAAAAAAGATCAAATGACTGCATTAGTATTATGATCATACTCTGGTTAAATTTGAGCTAAAAGCACAATTATAAAAACATGACTCCTGCTGCAAAGGAATAGAAAACCTGGCATAGAATGCAATCCATGCAGCAAAGGCTAATTAAAGAAAAATTAAAGGGTTTGGCGTATTTGACCCCGTCTGAGGCGGACATTAAAGTGTACATACAGTACTTACGTTTTTTTGTATTAGCAGAAGGATAATGTCCCGTTTCAACAAGGTCTTACGTGCCATTGTAGGCCTTAAAAAATGTTTTTCATCCATAAATCCATAAATCAAGTTATGAAATATTTGCCGCCTTGACTTCCTGAAACCTGTGGGCTGAGTGTGTGAACCAATGAGAGGCTCTCTTTCTGACTATCTTCTTCTTCTTTGACCTTTTATGGCAGCGGCAACCGGAATGGTGCAGATGCTGCCACTGTGTTGAATGTTACTTCTCTGCTACATATTCCAAAACGTGAAACAAATGCACCGGCATACTGTTACGACAAAATAAATATAATAGATTATAATTTTTGCATTTGGATAGTAGTGTACAAGGTGTATTGGAGTTGGCACAACTATCATTTCTGGGAAGAAAATGCATCTAGTAGTTTTTCAGTTTATTTCTGATGGTTACAGTGATTATTTTTGTTTCCCCAGGATGCCAGGACTTGGGAGAACATTTTCCAAATGCCAAAAGTGTTCTTTACTATTATCATCTATGCGATTTCAATACTTTTCTGTGGGATAAAATTATTTTATTTCATCTTACAGTCATATACCAATTAATACTGTATATTCATGTGATATCCCTACAGCATACATATCCTGATAGCTCAGGTTGTCCAAAACAAATTGTGTCTAATAATTGCAGGTTATACAAGCAGTTAAACAGTGCATTACACAAGGAAACCAGGCAACCCAAAGATTGGAAAATATATTAATAGTAATATTGTACACTTTATTAATCCCACAAGGGGAAATTACAATGTTTTCACTTGGTTGTTATTACACACAGGAAATGAATTCTGTGTGAATTACACACACATGTTCAGTACCTATACATGCACTAAATGGAGAGATGTTAGAGTGGGGGGGGCTGCCCATGGAAAGGCACCCTGAGCAGTTGGGGGTTTGGTACCTTCCTCAAGAGCACCATGGCAGTGTCCAGAAGTTGAACTGGCACCTCTCCAGCTATCAGTCCAACACCATACTTTGGCCGGTATGGAGACTTGAACCAGCGACCCGCCAGTTTCCAACCTAACTCCCTACATATTGAGCTACTGCCAGCTCCATTGTATGCCTATGTGGCTTAGACCACAGTTAAGCTACTGTCCTTAGCCATGGTGCTCCCAGTGCAATCCCCAACCAGCCTTTCCACAAACGAAAGCAAGACGACCATATTGTCCCAGACCAAGATAGATGTGTAATCAGGATCAAAGACGTTTAATTTTTGGGATTTCTCCGGTGCTGATGGATTCTGCCGGATATCCTTTTTGGCCGGATGCCTGTTACCTTCCTCTTTCTTTGTGTTAGCGTTCTAAACTCTGGTGGATTTCTGAGGACTATGGTGACCTCCTCCTCAGATCTCTGCAGGGTAAATCCAGACAGCTAGCTAGACTATCTGTCCAATCTGAGTCCTAATCCCATCCCACAATGCTGTGTGGATTAGCCAGACCTTCCTCCACAGCGCTGTGGAGGAAGGTCTGGAAATTCAAGACTTATGTGCAAGCATTGACACCAGTGTGGTTCCCTTGTCTGCTGCTGCAGTTGTGTGGCATGACGATTTGACGGCCAGTCAAAGGGGGGATGACTGAGATGGTTGAGCTTCGGCCCCCTCGCTGTCTCTCGTGATCTTTGTCAGAGTGAAAGCTGTCAGCTCGGTATTACCTGTGAGGACTGGCAGCAGAGAGAAGGAGGATGATACGAGGAGTAATGACACAGGATGGAGCGAGTAGCACCGTGGAAATGATGGTGTACTCCACCTCAGGGACTTTCAGGTGGAGAAGATGGGCTAAGTAGAGAGTGTGATAGGAGAAATGATGGAAATGACAGCGGAGGGATGGCGAGGCAGTCTGTCTCCGCTGTGTGACAGACATTAACACTGCAAGGGCGGGGCCGACGCCACGGTGTGCTCAGATTTCACAATGGGAAAAGGCACTGCAATGTACGATGATCTCACATTTCCTAAATAGCGTCAATCCCTAAAAACTGACAAATGATTATATTTTTCATAACTGGATTTCATATCCTCAGCAAGAGTTGGAAAAGTAGCATGTCATCGGAAGTCTATTTTCTAGACCGTGGAGGGGGCTTCATCCAGTTAGTACATCGAGTGTTTTTCATATTTACGTTCAAGCATCAATGGGTGGAATTCTTTAACTTGGGTTATGCATTAAAGTTACATTGGGTAACGTTTCTATTTGTTCATTATCAAAATTTGTGTTGCCCGTTCACAAACGTTTTTATGATTATTGACCACCACCATCAATTTCAAG
>NC_045742.1:29807748-29814554 GCF_008692095.1 Etheostoma spectabile
GGCTTGAAATTTTACATTTGCGCTTGAATGAACTGGGGTAGACTCTCCATAGTCATGCACTATCTTTAAATGCGTTTGTAAGCTTGTAAGGGACACACAGGCTATACTGCTCCGCCTTTCGCGTATTTGACTCGCAGCTGCTGCTAAGGGTATCGTCGCTTCCCGGCCGCGTCGAGTTTGAAGAAGCAAACCCGGAGGACCACATGTATTCAAATTCCAAAGTTTCAGGAACAGGAGTCATCTTCTTTGCCCGGAAAGAGATATTTAGAAGAGAAAGAGACTGGCATAGTCAGAAAAAAGAGAACATTGTAGCTGCTTTGGATGCACACACCACATGTCAACTAGTTAATTATCCTCCGCTGCAGTCTGGTTTTCTTTCTCTCACCTTTCCGTCGGGTGGCAGCGCGTGCCAGCTCGTAGTGTGAAGCGCGCGTCTGGCCACTCTCTGACATGCACTTCAACAACCATGGCTGATAGATGGCCTTTTGTACACTTTTGCTATTTGATGCTTGACGGCTACCATAGCTGCAGTACGTACTGCATACGAACGGCGTGGCGCGAAATTCTTAGACAATGTAGCTTTAATGTGTGCAGCGTTGCCAAATCTTTTCCAATGACAGAAGATAGCTCAATTCACAAAAACACCAGAGTCAAAATTTGTGATATTATTTAGAGTATTGTCAAATATTCAACAATTTGTTCTCTCTATCTTTATGCAGTGTATTGTCTTTAGTTGTTGATGATGTCTGATAAAGTTCTGTGTTAGGAAGTGTTTCTTTACAGTAGCTCTGTGAAGAGTGCAATACAAGGGAGGTGACATTTGTTGGGTTAGGGTTAGACCTCACTATGGACTATGTCAGGCTGCAGTGTCATGCCCACTGAATATACATCCGGCAGCAGTTAGCTGCTATAACTAGAATTTTTAGAATTATTGTGAACGCTGTTGGTATATTGCAGAACTGCTTCAGTCATTTTGCTAAGCCAGTGGTTTCAAAACTGAGGGTCCAGAGTTATGCAAGGGGACGACTAAATATAATTAGCTTTGTTTGGTTTAATTGTTTCATAGAGGATAAAATACCAATTACATTGAAGAAATACAAAAATGTGAGAGTGAAAATTGTGAGGGTGTGGTAGGAACATGTAATGATTTATGTAAAAACCCCGACCAAAGGACACACACGATGATATAGACATTGAAAATACATTCCAGCCCTTACATAGTGTTCAAAACTGTCATTAAAATAAATGAATGTAGAAATGTAGAGTGTGAAAGGACTACCAGGTAAATACAAATCTGATGATTCAGCCACACCTTACACTACAACTACTAAACCAAAGACAAGAAAAATGCATAGTGGGGACCACAATTCATGTTAAAGCGCCTGATTTGACTGCCAATAATCATCTAATTTCCCCAAATATCCCTTTGCGGAGAAACAGTTGATTGTGGTGCATCTCACTCTCTATGTTATTATAGTTAATGGTTCATAATTAGTACTTGATAGTTGAGTTAATGTTGTTATTTTTGCTGTGCATTGCTGCATCTTTCTCTCTCTTTTTCACAGAGAAACAGCTAAATGTGGCAGTTTGGGAACCACTATGCTAAGCTAAGCTAGAAGCACATCTTGACTTTAGCTTTGCACTTAACATACAAACATGAGATTGATATTCATCTTCTCATCTAAGTCCCAGGAAGGAAGTGATTTTTCCAAAAGACATCTAGGGATAGATAGTTGCTCCCTTGAGTTCAGGGTCACCAGGAATACTGTACCACATGTGAAAAAAAAAAAAAAGACAATCTGATTTATCTTGCTCTGGGCTAAAGTGCTGGATGGATGGATGGATGGATGGATGGATGGATGGATGGATGGATAGATGGACAAAAAATGGAGACTGACTGAAATTGCCATTGTTCAGCTCCACTAGCTGCACGGTTAAAAAAAAATCAATCTAGAAGTCTGTTCAAAGTCATTCAGCTGTTCCTTTATTCCAGTCATATAGTGGTCTAGCATTTACTGTGCAGCATTTAGTTTCACAGCATAGCAGCCATTTACTGGAGCCGAGCATCAAGCAGTTTCATGGCGTTTGTGACATTTGGGCTGTAAGGATGCAAACCAAAGCTGGCCAGGCCCCTGGGCTTTCCTCTAGGCCCTGCTGTGAGTTTCAGACGCGGGGCTCTTTCACTATTAAACAGCCGAACACGATTCATCCAGACTCATCGGCCAAAGAAGTCTCCATGTCATGCTGACACTCTCTTTTTATTGCCCCCTCTCTCTCAAGCTGCCTGACACTTGAGACGTTTTGCCGCTATCTTTACAAACAGAGTAGCTACCAGTCTGTGAGCCAGTCACCCAGAACCTATGGCCCACTGCAGTGTGTCATCAGTGAATGTAGACTGGTTGTCAGGGTGACTGGAGAGCAGGAAGATGTGCTAGCCTACTCAAAGTGCAGTTGCTGTGATGAAAGAACCTTGGCTTCAACTGTCAAACTTTCTGCTGCACATGTTTTAGTGTTCTGCTGTGTGAAAGTATTTTTACTCTTCTCGGCTGTCTGCCTGGAGTCTGGAGACAATCACATAAACAACAACTTAACAGGAACATTCCATAATCACCAATCACATGTTTTAAGCCCTAATAGCTGTTCTTTATAGTCATGTATTTATCACATGAGCGACGCCTTCCATGCTACTTCCAAGCAACTGTTGTAAATTGACAATTAATTCATGCCCACCCCTTGCATGCAGAGGACAATTAATCTGGTAATGGGCCCCTGGGCCACACTTTTTGTGGGGCCCCTACCATCAAATTTGACCGAAAAAACACGACAACAGAATAATGCACAAAATGACACATTTTGAGTAACAGCCTGATGAATATTTGACATACCTTAACACACAGGTGACCAGAGACACACATTACCACACACACTCTCACACAAACACACACACACATACACACAACACAACATTATATGTTAAAGAGTTTAAATAGTCACATGTAAATTTAAGAAGACAACACAGAGATTACCAAAATAAAGAGAAGAACCACAGACTGGTGCGAATAACATTGATGTTTGCAAAGCCAAACCATCAGCGATAAGCAGGGCGTCCCATCGGGGGAGTAAGGAATCCCTGGCGATCAGCATGACTGATGGGCGGCGAGACATCCCTCCAACGCTGGGCCCTGAGGTCCCATCAGCTCATTGTACAGGGATTGGGACACATTGTATGCTGAATATTACCAAAGATCCACCTAGAGAGCAGCAGGATGCAGATTGTTTTGCCGTCAAGAGACACCCTTGTTACATCATGAGACACTGAGCACCACCACAACATTGCATTGTTGTTGACTGAGCTTTAACTGTATTACTGTAGCGTGTCTGTTGTTGGCCAGAGGTGGACACATCTGGTCCGACGCAGTTGCCGGTCTTTTTTCTGTGCTTTACCTGGGCGATCGCCCCTGATGTGCAAATGGAAGTAATTTATGCACATCTAAGAATCTGTGTGTGATTTTTCATATAAGTACATGGACATGTCTAAGTATTATGCAAAAATTAATTTGATGAGAGGATATGTATCCTGAAGGTTATCCACCAATAAATTAACTGAAAATATTACAACATCTTCAGTTAGAACATTAGCAAAATAGTATCTGAGCATGGACACATTTCTGGCAAATAATAATGAATAAACCTTTGTGTAACATGTGTCGTAATGTCCCCTACATTCTAAAATCAAAGTCAAAAGATGTGGTTTACTTTGGTTCCTCTGCTCAGTCAGGCAGTGGAGGTTTCAAAGCGACAGCCTTTTATCTGTGGTGTCTACTGGGAGCGTACCTGTTCCAGAGGGGCTTAGCTGTAATGAGATAGGCTATTTCACAGCATTCCCACTGTCTGAAATAACAGGGAGCACAGAGGGGCCAGTGCCCAGACAGTGGCCTCTGCTCCCCCATATCCTTACTCCAATGCTCCCTCATATCCTCCTTATTACCACCAATGCCCAGTGCATAGGAAAGCCGCAGTCCATTTAAAGTTCAGCACTAAATCACAGCTCGCAGCCTTCAAAGGAGTCCAGTTCTCCACTCGGGTCGCCTGTCCTCCCCAGGCAAAACTGACGGACGAAGTAATTTCATAGCCAGTGACACAACATGTGTCACAGCCCTGGTGTCATTCTCCCTGTTGGCTCCAGGAGAGAGTTGCTGCTTTGCTGTCATTTTGGCTTTCATTACTCGTGTTTTTTGTTCCTAAATGACATGGCTTGCTCTGACACATTACGGCTTTCCAATGCCGCTCTGTTCAGCTGTGAAAACAGGAAGCTCGGGGCTTATGTTGGTCTGGATAAAACAAATTGTTACTGAGCTGTGCTGTTCCACTCTGTTTGGGGCTTGTTGAGGAACTGCACAGCAGAAAACGATGATGATCGTATTGTTTCTTAGAAAATCAAGTCATGGTGTTTGTGCTGTGGACTAAAACATCTGTTGTCATTTTGGTCAATAAAGAAAAGTTTAAGGTAATTTTACAACGTGGGTCTTATTGTTATAGTTCTGGCTAAATTACGTGTAGTCACACAAATAGTGTGGAGTGGAGAGAGTGATGAGTTAAGAGCAGGATACAGAGTGAAACGCCAGCAGTCACAGAGACGTGGGGAGGGCGACGATCATAAAATATGAGGACATCGGCACACAGAGTTGTTTTACTCTGTTGCTCACAATGTAAAAAGAGAGCAAGAGATGATTCTCTAACTCCCATCGCGTCATAACGTGACGCTTGGTCAGGTGCCTTTGCTGTTTGTTATTGACAAAACATCACCTTCAGCATCCTATTTAGATCCGTTTGGTCGGAACTCCTGGCGTCACTATTTGACTCTCAGTTAGGTTTAGGAAAAGATGATGGGTGGCGTTATAAAATGTATCTTTTAGAGACACATGGGGCTTGAACTCCAGTCTCCTGGGGGAAAGTCCTGTGGTGTTTGACCCATTCAAAACTGGAAAGTTACAGAAATGGTTGCACAGAAACCCCCTCATGTATATGTATATATATATATATATATATATATATATATATATAGTAGTTCTAACGAAGTATACCAACACCTTAGGGTTACCCGGTTTACAATATGCAGTTTTTTTTCTGGACACCAACATGAAGTGTTGTGAATACTCTCAGTCAGTACAACCTCCTTCCTTTGCATCTAAAGTGGGACTATGTGTTGTTTGCCAAGTGTATGCATAAACAGTGTCCATGCCTGCCAGTGTTGTTCTCCAGGGATGGAGTGTCAGTGGCTGCCTGTCTATCCTGATGATTTCTCTCTGGCAGAGCCAGCAGGGAATGGACAGAGAAATCAATCACACCGTGGCCCAAACACTGATGCTGATGCTTGCAGATATTTTCCCCCGCCTCTTTTTTTCTGTGGATTTATTGTAATACACTGTCAGCCCCATCGTTAAAGGCATCCCATAAAGGCACAGAGATTTGGGGGCATGCATATATATATATATATATATATATATCTACCTCCCACTTCCACAACTGCATTTACGGCTGCTCTCCCCCAAGGGACCTGATGTTTCTTCTAAATAAACTCGCCTCATCCGAGCAGCTGTGCTGTGCTAAATAGGGGCCAGCTTAGAGGGGCTGCTTTGTTTTCTGCTGCCAAATGCTGTTTAGATGGTAAATGTCTTTGATTAATGAAGTCATTTTTTTGTTGCTGTTGCCATGGTTCTTTGGGAATCTTGCAGAAATGGATTGAGAGAACACTTCATCCCTGACAAAGAGGGGTCAAAGTAATTCTAGCCTGTCCCGAGGAAAGATTAAAAAGGTACTGCTGGAGGCTTCTCTCAGATGAGTCCACATAATATGCATTAGCAGGCTGCTTGAACGAATACATAAATTAAATAAAGCTACTCGGAGATCAACCCCTTTCTGATGGTGTGTTCTCAGCCAAGTGAGAAGAATGAGGCAGTGGGAGGACAGGCGTGCCGGCCTGCATCTTGACCAAATGAAAGAGCAGTATGATAAAGAGAGACTCACAGTACTGGAGCACGTACAAGCTGCCACAAATCTCAGACTGTCCTCTCAGATCACTACTGATGTTGTAAAAGCCAACTGTCAACTGCATTGATATGAATCAGAGTGGACTCTGTTTGACCAGGAAGAACGTCAACATTCCCTTCAACTAATGTAACCTGACCAAAACTTCCTGTGGGAGTATGTGCCATTATATTTGGTTCTATTTTCAAAAAAAGAGACATTTAGTATTCCATGAGAATGAAAAAAGCAAAAAAATGCACTTTTTCCAAAGCAAAACATGTTTTGCCCCAAAAATGTAATAATTATTTTTAGTGTAATAACCTGATAACATCAGCAATTTTGTAGTTGTTTCTCATTTTAAATATGTCAGTTTTAAATAAGATGCACAACTTTTATTTGGCTTGTGTCAAAGTGCGTTACATGTATTGAAACAGATAATAAGTATTATCATTCTGTTCAGACAGTTATTTACAGTTAATAATATGTTATTGACGTTTCAAGGTATGTTTAGTACAAGAAAAAAGAAAAACTTAATTGTTTACGTTAGAGATGACCTGTGGGAGTTTGATTTCCGGTTGGCCTGGGTGGAATCACGAGAAGAAGAAAAGAAAAAAAAACACACAAGGGTGTAGAGTAGAGCAAGGTCAATCAGAGAGTTGGAGTCAAACCATATAGCCTAGCGTGTTAATGTGTATTTCATTACGCTACGCGTGTTAGTCTGCAGTGTTTACTGCTGGTCAAGTGTGGTTTTGTTGGCCGCTATCTAGCTTAGCTAAAAA
>NC_045742.1:29814564-29815187 GCF_008692095.1 Etheostoma spectabile
AGAGCCGCCAGCGTCGGAGGGTTTACTGTTGCATTCATCGCCTGGAAGAGGTTTCGGAGGTCGACACGGAAGTGTTGCTACGGAGGGTTTGCTGTGAGTCAAAGGCGGCCTGCTGCTCATCGCTTCTGTGCCGACTGAAACGGGTGTGAGAAGAGGACGCGGTTGGGACTGTTCTCATTCTACATACAGCATTGGAGGTAGGCCTGTTGATGGCCTCGCTGTTCTTTTCTTCATGAGCTCCAACTTTAAGCGTGCCAACAAAAATTAATGCAAGCTTGCTAAAAGATTGAACTAAACCAAAGAGTGCACTCAGGTTAAAATAGTAAAGACTAAACGGTATTTCTGTTTACTATTTTATGTTCACATTGGGGATGTCTCTGTACTAATGTGAACAAAATTCTGCATTCGGTGACTACAAAATTAAAAAGAGACACTGTGTTGATTTTGTTTCTCAATTTTCTGTAAAACTCAATGGGTTAATATGGAGCATTAAGTTAATCTTATTTAAGGTTAGTAAACCAGGATTATTCTCCTAGCCCTCATTAATTGCTAAAGTCCTAACGAGAGTCATATCTTACCCAAGACAGATTCATTATACACTGAGATGTCTCTTTCACCATTTT
>NC_045742.1:29815197-29819437 GCF_008692095.1 Etheostoma spectabile
CAAGCATGTAGTACACAAGTGTAACATTGTGATGGCTGTACAAAGTTTTATTCCTATTATGAGCCTTTGGTGAGAGGGTTACATCAGTTTTCTGGGATGTTTGTTCAGCTGTTTGATCACCAGCCACAATAACTTTATGTTTTGTCCCAGTTGTGAGAGCCTACCTTCTTTTTTTATTGTGGGAAATTAGGGTCCATCAACAGCACACTCAGTGGCTAATTCACAAAGAATGGATTGCAGCCGCTGGTAGAACTATAGTTTGCACATCACATACAAGTTGCCCCTTTGTGGCATCTTAAGCGGGTTGTTGTATTCTGGCATTCCGTCCATATTTGCCATGGTGCCCCAATGGTTAGCACTGTGTCCTCACAGCAAGAAGGTACCAAGTTCCATCCCTGGTCATCCCGGGCTTTCTGGAGTTTGCATGATTGCCCAGTTTGTGCATGTTTTTTTCTCTGGGTAGTCAGATTTCCCCCATCACTAAAAACATGTTCCCCTCCTCGTGAGTCTGCCGTGCATCACGCAGGTGGGTGCTACAACTTGGTTGTGGTAGAGACTCGCCCCCCCTTATGATAAAGCGCTGTGTGCTGTATCATTTATCATTTCACTGTAACTGTGTGGGGCTGTCATTTTTAATGAGACTGTTTTTGCGAGAAGGCTTATTTGAACAGAAAAGTGCCAAATCGTGTGTCAAATGTTGCATATTACCTCTTTTAAATATGTGCAAATCAGCACGGGAGATGTGGATTTGCTTGGCAGGTAGAGGTCCATGTCATCCAATCAGGTGCTTTGAGAATTAAACAGTTCCTTTTTTTGAGCAGGATTACTGGCTGCCGGTCGTGTTGCTCCATCGGGTCAGCGCTGAATGGTGGTTCAGTTACCCCAGAATAGGTGAGTGTCCGCTGGGTAGAGCCCCACGATCTGCCGGTCGTGGTGCACTCTTACTTCACCCGTCTTTTCACCGCCCCCTGATTTGCATGTAAAAATTGGAAATAAATAGAGAAGGAAATAAATGGACTCATGAAATAAAAGCACCATCAAAAAATTAAAAGTAAAACACTTCAATAAATATATATTATATATATAGTTATATTATTTATATGTATTATATATTAATATATAAATAACAAATTGATTAATTTGATATGAATATTTACATGTATTTAAATATGTATGTATCTATAGCCTCATTTAATCCATGATGTATTTCAAAGGCTTATTTATTTATTTATTTATGTAATATTGAATTCAACGGCATTGCATATAGAATAGTTCTTTTGAGCAGTTTAAAACATGAAAAGGAAAGAAGTAAGTTAAATTGACTTGCTTTTTTTTATTATAGAAAAACAGTCAGATACATTTCCCCGAGCACACATGTATATACAATACACAGAAAACATAATTTTATTTTAACATAATTCACACCAAGAAGTATTTACATTTTTAGAAACGTATCACCAGTGGTGGGATGTAGCAAAGTGTATTTACTCCAATAATGTCAAAAATCCAAATGTTGAGGTATTTGTACTTTACTAAACTCTCTTGACGCAACTTTTCTACTTCTACAGTTCAAAGAGAAATATTGTACTTTTTAATCCACTACAGTCACCTGACAACTTTAGGTACTAGTTTTGCATTGAACACTTTTACCTAAAGGGGTAATACGAAGTGTTAAATAGTTCATTTGGGAATTGTCTGGAGTTTAGGGACTTTTGACAATACAAGTAATTTATATTTAATTTGTTTTCTCCTTTTGTATTACAACAATCTCCCCTTCCAATCGATACAGTGGAGCTGTCTCTGGATCAGTTAATTAGCTGAAGGAACCAGGCTTTAGCTGCTCTACATTAGTCGGTTGTGCTGGACCGCTGTGCATGCGTCAGGATCTACGAAGCTCTGGTCATCACTGCTGTGCCAAAAGAGAAGCAGCTGGGATCCAACGGGGCTCCCCTGACCGGCCCCCGGGGGCCCTGCTCTGCTTGGCCAACATGCAGAGTGAAGCAGGAAGTATCAGTCTCGCCTATCCTCCCAGGGTTAATTAAATCTCACCCCCACGGCCCAAACACCACGGCCATAAGTCATGTCGTGCTCACTGAGCCTGTAATGTGTGGAAGAAAGAGTAATATAAAGCCGTACCGGCAACACGTCTGTAATCTTAATTAAATATGCCCAGCTGTGCCCCCTTTTCTCTGGCACTCACTGGGTTCACGCTTAATTTGAACCATCCGCTCCTATAGGAAGGCAGAAATGCATAAAAACAGGGACAGGGAGAGATGGAGAGAAAGTGCTGTGTAGCACATTAAGAGGCTAAATCTATAAAAGGAACGGCTGAGTCGTTGATTAAAGCTGGTTACTGAAGCAGTTTAGGTGTAACCCTGGACATCCTCCCTTTGCTTTGGAAAACAGGATGAACACGGAGGAGGGAGGAGGTTTACACGAGAAACGGGGTGGGAGGTTCCTAGGGAGGATCATTTATCAGCTTTACAGGACTTTCACATCTCTCCTATCCTTTCACTGGAAACAGAGACTGTGTCCACTCCCATGAGGGTCGGGTATCAGTTTATTTTTTTTTCTCGATACCAGTGCTCAAACAATACTTTTTAAACAGTGCCGGTGCCTAAACGGTGCCTGAACCTATACTTTTCAAAAAAAAGTTTTAAAAAAGAAAGAAAAGAACAGCACAATTATGTATGGCTCAGGCCATATAGTCAAAATGAAATAATAAATAACAAAGTAAATTGCTGTTAAACGACAAAAAGAAAACACCAGATGGGAAAATTGTATTTTACAATGACTTTGAATGCACCACGAAGCTTACCACTTTCAAGTGAATGCACCGTCTGTGTTGTTTTTCCGACGGCAGCTGCAGACTGTTGAACGTCCCGGTGTTGGAATCCTCTCCAGTGAAATACAGTCAAACTTTACACCGTTTAGCTGTCAGCATTCTAACGTTACCTGCTGTCAAGTGTAATGTTAACTAGTGTCGCATGCAGCGATCTGTTGCCTCTAAGGTCTGGTTTGGAGCATCAGAGAGAAGGGCAGACATTTAGGTGGCACCGTGAGGCACCGATATCCACATTGCTGTTTGGTCCGGTAGATATTGGTCATTTAGGTACCGGTGCCATTTGAGCACCGTGTCTCGGTACCCAACCCTACTGCCATGGCATGGTCACATTGAAGACATAAAGCTTAATTTAGCTGCCAAAGGCAGAGTGCAAAAAAAGACACAATTTGAGAGTGAGACCTCTTCCTGCAGCTCTCCCTCTCCCTTTCTGTCCATCCCCTCCAGTTACGCACCAGCTTCATACACTAACCTGCATGATTACTATGGATCCATTTAATCACTAGTTTATTATATAGAAATCATTGTATAAGAATTGCCATCATATGTTCTTGTTGAACCCACTGTTTAAAATTAAGCACACACATCTCAAACCGTGAGCACGGAAGCGCCACAATTCCCAAAACCTTCTGTAGCACTTTGGCAGAAAGGCACTAATGTCTGTCGGCCTGTTTACTAGCGATGTTAAAATGAAGCTTGATGAATAATTTCCTTGATTTTCTGAGCCCAATAGATGGTGCTCTCTGTTCAATGAAGGGTTTAAAGCACACTGAATTGCCATCACGTCTACCTTTTGCTTTGAATGGTTCATGAAGCTTCCTTTGGACCACTACTATTTACACTCAAGGAGCTTGTTCTAAGCAATTCATCAAGCCAATTCATGTGAGGATCAAATGTACAATCTTGCCCTTTAAGAAGAATGTAGACTAAGAGGCATTGAGAAACTACACTTAGTAGAAACAGTTGATCAATAAAACCATGTTCATCTTGTCTGTGAAAGTGTTCCACTTGACCCTAAGATGATTGTGCTGCAGTTCTATATCTGACAAATCTGAATCTGAAACCCCAAGAATATTCATAGATGTATTGATTTTGCTATACAACAGGCAAAAAAAGGACTAAAGCTCACATGTGGAAGAAAATAAAAGCCCCTACAACTGGTGCTTGGATCAAGAATAAGGTGCACTGTATGTGTGTTGGCAATTGTATTTACATAAAAAGTGAGAAACTGTTTCCGTTGCATACAAGAAAGAGATGGCTGCAATGTTAACGACAGTGGTTATGGGATGGCAGGATTGTTCTGCTTCTGTTGCAGCTTATGACACACAAGAGTGTCCTTGGGCAAGACACTGAACCCCGAATGTGTGTGAATGTTTATCTGATGAGCAGGTGGCACCT
>NC_045742.1:29819447-29820594 GCF_008692095.1 Etheostoma spectabile
CCTCGGCCACAGTGTATGAGTGTGTGTGAATGGTGAATGTTTCCTGTAGATCTAAAAGCGCTTTGAATAGTCGTTAAGACTAGAAAAGCGCTACATAAATACAGCACATTTACATTTACATTTACAGGCCTAGTATTGTTAGTGTGGATATTAACCACTGCCACTGTAGAAACTGTTTGACCATGATGCAAGTGCACTTTACCGTTCATTCACCGTTTTTCAGGTGAAGCGAAGCCACCATTAAAGACCCACCTGGAAAGGGAGTCACTAGAAATCATTCTACACCACTTGTCAAACATCGGTGTGGAGAACAGCTGATTATATGGAAAAGAGATTGATTTAAGATGCTTCCTGCCACCAGGGGATTGCAGGATTGCATGCATTTAAGAGGATGTCAATTATGCAGTTTTCTTTTAAATATACAACGTTATTATACAATAACATACACCTAAATCCTCTCTGTGCATTTTCTTACTTTTGGATGCGCTCACTCAACACTCAGAAAATCGTCATGCAGGGTGGGAGTAACACATTAATTGATAAAAATGCATGTGAATTGAAAGACACAGCAGTAATTGAAAAAGATAAGTGATCAAGCGATTTAAATTAACTCGAAGCTGAAAATACGGCCATGTGTCATCGTCTTACATACATCACTCATCGTTCACAACTCCCAATTGCCATTCATGATATAAGAAAAGTTGTCTCGAGGGTGGAAGTAACAATAAAAAACTGACAAAAAGCTGCGATGAAAATGCATGTGAATTGAAAAATAGAGTTATACATTATCAGATGATTTGATTTTATTTGCAACAGCACCACCCCATTCCCGCTGCTAGCACGGCTAAAACGAGGACAGTGACCGACTCAAAGTTGTGTAGTGTGTTGTCCACATGCTGACTACCATAGCTCTTGGTATTGTAGTGAAGCACAATTCACTCCGAATAGCAGTGCTGTGTCTGACACATCCTCAATCAGAGAACACAAACAGCCAGTTGGCATGCCAAGCACTTTCACTAGGAGCCATATGCTAATCCTGACCTTTAGCACAATCTATATTTGGCAAACAGTGGAGTCAGAACGAGTGGAGGAAACCTTCGCAGCCCCTTATGATTCCCACGCACACACACACACACACACACACGCA
>NC_045742.1:29820604-29825060 GCF_008692095.1 Etheostoma spectabile
CCTCAGGTGCCTCACACTGTCTCTACACCAAATATTTACGTCCGATAACATTTACTGATGGCACTGATGGCATTCATATCACTCGATGCTGCCTGTCACCAAACCGGTTTGATTTTTCTTCTAAGAATGACAAATTTGACAATTTAACACAGCTGTAGTTTTCTTGTGTGGTGTGCTGTCCCTGTCGCACACACACACGCACGCATGCACGCAAGGACGTACACACACACACGGCCAATTATCTAATGGTACAGACACCTTATTAGGGCAATGTCCCACATTCCAGGATGAGACCTTCATATATCATATTTAGAAAGTGTGTTTTAAAGGTCCTGTACTCAATATTCAGATCATATAAGGGTGAATACAGATATTTGCTATATAAAGATATAGCGGAATAATGCACCCTGAGCAGAGAATTAAGTGACTCCCTGTGTGTGTTTATGTGTTGAAATCCGAGTTTTTCTGCCATGTGTGCATTTAAGTGCATGTGAGTGCATGCATGTGAGTGCATGTGAGCCCCTCCCATTGTTGTTGGGATTTGATGGTTATTCATTGCGTTCATGTCTCTCTGGCCGGCCGATCGTCGGCGCCTCTCCAGTGCTCTGTACTGCTCGCCGCCCGGGCTTCTGCGGGCGATGGATTCTCATTCAGAGGTTACCCGCTGATATCGCCGGCTTCCTGGTCGGGACGGGTAACGGTGTCGCTGATAAGCATCGCTCTTACACGAAAGCGTGAGTGTGAGCTAACCATTGAGCTAACCCATGTTCTGTACTGCTCTGTAGCCCAAAATCCCCACAATGCATTGGAAACTAAAGATCAACAGTTTACATTATTTTACTGTGTGTTATGTAGTAATTAACTGTAGTTATTACAGAAATTTCAGCGTGGGTCATATGGCCCACGGGCCGGGCATTGGGCCGGGCATTGGGCCGGCATTAGGCTCCTCCTTTAAGTTTTAATGAATTAAATTAACTGAATACACTAAACAAACCAAATTGTATGTAATTTAAATGAAGTATGAGGTTGTTGATTTCCAAAACAAAGATAGAAAGAGGTTTTATAACTTCACATCCTCACATTGACAAAAAGATGAACATGTGACGTCAAACTTCTGTTTTTTTTACTGCTAATAAACATTTATATTAACATGTTGATATGCCTAACATGTTTTATACTCATGGGTCTTACTGGAAGTGTTGATTTAAGAGGCTAAATTTATCTAACAAACCAACAAACTCACTGTCGGCCGCTGTCGCCACTTTAACAGAGAAAAAGACTTTCAAACATTTTTCTAAATTAACTTAATGAAGAAACAAAAAACAAAATTTGAGTACTTTGACAATATAAACAGCACTGAATTATGGCCTGTTGGGAGGAGTGAAAAAAAAAAAATGGCCATAATCGGGTTTGGGCCAAAAATTCTGATAAGCTGTAAGTCAAGGGTCGGGTTGGGGCCTGACATCTCGGGCCAGCACACTCACTCCATCGCAGGGACATCAGACACAATGAATAAAGAAAGACTAACAATTACACAAATCATTTTGAACTTAGACACTTAAATACTTGAACACGGTCTTTATTCTTATACTCTATTCATTCTGAACCTCACAAACAAAATGTAAATTTGTCTGTGTTTGTTCGGCAGTCCTCGAGACAGAAGATGAGCCATAAAGGAGAAGAAACATGTAATCATTTCAGACATCCACTCACCTGCCGAGCCTCTCCTCCAGCATCCATCATGTATACTGGTGTCCAGCCCGTAAACAATGTCACTGAGCACACAAACACCATTCTCTAGTCAATAGATAGGTTTAAAGACAGACACATGCAGTGTATGTGTGTGTGTGTGTGTGTGTCTGAGTGTGTTTGGTCTGGATGGAAAAGGCCACAGGAATGACATTTTCTCTTCTCTCTGCCGCAGCACTACAAACGCAGACGGTTGAAGCGCTAAGATGCCCCGCAGCTTCTCTCCTTTCTCTCTCCAACAAAAGCCTGAAACTCTCTCTGTTTTTTCTTTTTGCACTTGAATTTCCAATAACGACTGATGAACAATGCGAGGTGTTTTCATGCACTTGTTTGCCTGGGAGTTTATTGTGCTTGTTAGCAGCTGGAGCCGGCATTCAGAGAAATACCACCTCCGAATTTTGGTATTTCAGCGCAAAGAACTAAGGATGACATTGACCTTAAATTGGAGGATTTCTAAATAACTCTTATCAGTTTGCCTGTCTGTAGAGGTATCCAATGTTCCTGGGCTGTTTGAAAGAGTCTGTTTGTGTGTGTTTATTTCATGTTGTAAATCCATATTAAAACCATGTTCCTCCTACTCTCTCTGCATACATGTGTACAGCTTGTCTCTGCTGGAATATGACCCGGCCTGCTTTGCTGTGTTTTTATTTGATGAAACAGAAATGCATTTGTATGTACACAACAAAAAAACTACATGAAAAGGTCTTCAGATTCTTGGAGCCTTGGTCACATCTGGAATGAAGGGTTATAAATCTGTCTGCTTGAAATCCTCCTAACAAAACTTCTATCATGGACATAGTAATCACTACACTTAACGACCAAAATGGAAATAAGTTCTGGACATTACTGGGTTTTTATCCTCGATTGTATTTGATGTCTTTTCCTGTGTAAGGTAATGTAATTAAATAAATCAAAAACACTCCCATGCTATTACATCTTGTAATGAGTACAGAGAAGACCTGGCAAGACAAACACACACCGTTCCTATCCAAGGCCCTGCCCCAAGTGTTTTGATAATGCAAGACAGGGAGGATTTTATAGATTCTCTTTTCATATCGCTGTGTTCATTATCTAAGATTTCAAATGAAAAAAAAAAAGAACTTTTCAGTAGTCAATGCTGTGTAGGAAGATTATCTGGCTGCAGTGGGATCTGATGCTACGATCCTGAATGTCAACATCCAGCATTTTTTTTTTTTACTTTTGCACTTTGCCAGAAATCATTAAAGACTTAAGAATGCATTGTTATTTTCAATAATTATCAAGTATTTCCCTATCCTACAGAGAGGCAAATGACCTATCGCCCATCTGAAATATGATATTGTCTTTAAATGGTGTACACAGGAAAGATTGGCATGGAAATCACAGTAAAAATGACTAAAAGTTCTATGAAAGAATAACACAAATATAACATGAAAAGTATCAGAGAGACCCACGTTTGTAACTCATTAATTTATTCGTGACCTGAGAGCTAGTAGTTAATCTAAGTCTACTTTTCGTGGCCTGTCGACTACATGTTATGCCATGTTCATAAAGTTCAAGACAACTGAGGAATGAAGTTTGCCCACTTTTCTCCATGACAACTGACAACAACACTCATGATCTCATGGTTCATGATGATGTTGTCTAACAATGTGACGCTGCTTTCATGATTCATTTGTGCCCAAGAGGTGGCTTATCAGTTAAATGTTATAGACCACATTAGGCATTTGATCAAAGACTAATGATGCATACTATTTGCATAACAAGATGCTGTGTTCAGTGTGACTCTTATAGACAGGCTCCAGCATGTCCAACACTCTGCTGCCATGGTCCTCACCCACACCAAGACCTGGTAGCACATCACCCCAACCATCATCGACCTTCACTGGCTCCCAATTAAGTCGCACTTCACAAATACAATCCTCCTTTGCACCTACAAATCCCTGGCCCCACAGTACGTCTCTGACCTCCTCTATTCATACACTACATACACTACTACACAATACACCCCAAAAACTGCGGTCCTCAGACGCTGGCCTGCTCTCCTTTCCCCACACCAAACTCTGTACCTTTGGAGACAGAGCCTTTAGTGTTTTAGCCCCATCCCTCTGGAAGCCCCAGTGTTTACCACAGCCTACAACCTCTTTAAGCTTGTTATTAGGTGTTATTAGGTTTCAAATGTCTGTCTAATATGACAATATATGATCAAATTCACTGATTATGGCCCCAGGGTAATTGCAGGGATCTCTGTAACATTGCTAAAAGTTGGTCCAACGGTGCAAGAAACAACCAGCAGTTAGACAATCAGACAAGTTGTAAAAAAACTACAACTTTATCGAGATTATCGAAGCCACACTATTTTGGGGGTGACACTAAAAGTATGCATGCATGTTGCTAATTATATCTCATCACAATGAAAACTTTGTGCACATAAACACCACTCAAGCTGTTGGTTTGATAATGTCTAGTCACGCATTGAAATAACCTTCCTCCACAGCGCTGTGAAAGATGGTCTGGCTAGTCTGGATGGGAGAATAACATGCTCTGGTTTGTTGGCATTTCTTTGAAACAATCCCAATTGTCATGGGTAGCGCTAAGCGCCGGACGGAGCCTCAGTGCCTCGGCAAAATAGCTTCGGGAAGGAACTTGTTTTGGTGAAACGTGTACATTCAAAAGTTGTTTTAGTGCAACAGAAAACGTCAGATAGTCTAGCTAGCTGTCTGGATTT
>NC_045742.1:29825070-29825303 GCF_008692095.1 Etheostoma spectabile
GATCTGAGGAGCAGTTAACCATAGTCCTCCAAAATCCAACAGAGTTTAGAACGTCAACACAAAGAAAGAGGAAGGTGATCTGGGACATTTATTTTAGTCCTACCTAGGATACAAGTCTTTTATGGTGGGAAGAAACCAGAGCACCCGGAGGAAACCCACGCAAAAACGGGGAGAACATACAAACTCAACACAGAAACACCCAGAACTACCTGGATTTGAACCAAGAACCTTCT
>NC_045742.1:29825313-29832693 GCF_008692095.1 Etheostoma spectabile
CAGAAGTGCTAACCACTTAGCCACCGGGCTGCCTTCAATGGCGTGGATATAGACTATGACTTGTCTGATCGCCTGACAGCTCAGTTTTTTTCCGCCATGTCGCAGAATTTCCAGATGTAATCATTTAACTTGGTGAGTAGTACCATGTTATAACTGATGCATGAAAATAAGTTCTAAAAAAAACCAAGTCAATTGAAGCGTCAGTACCTTTCTCCCATCCTCTGGTGGCCACATATTGAACCGTCTGAATGTGGATGAATACTTCTGTCTGCATATTTGTGATGCTTCTGTAATGACAGAATTGAAGGTCTCGTTGTTGACACTTTTTGGCTGAGGCTTTCATGGGTTCCAGAAACTCTGTCCAAACAACAACTTTGAAAAGAACCACCCTGTCAGACCGGGTTATATTTGTCATTGCATTTGCAAAGAGGCATCACTGCAGCCAGCAGTCTCTTTAAGGACAGCATTTGCTGAGTTGTGTATTCTATCAAGCTCACAGCTGAAAATAAGCATCTACATGAAGACCATCAAATCCCGGTTAGAGGTAATTGCTTTGTTTGTATTTGATGGAAGGCAGGTATGGCAGGGCATGCTAATGGCTTCATTACGATGCCATGTCTTTCACCTGCACACCGTCTCGCTCTAAAGGCAGCTAATGTTGATCTGGCAGTGCAACGTTATTACAATCACTGGAGCAAAGTGAGGGGAAAATATTGATAATATTGCTCACTGTAATAAAACTCAGCCTTGTGCAGATGTTGCCGATAACGCAGCCAACAAAGGTCTGCCTGCTCATGCATGCAGGGATTACTGAGGTCTAATAAAGCTGTGGATCTGGACAGACAATGGCAAAATGATGAAGAAAAGAGAAGAGAGCGGTGGTAAAAATAAGAAGAAGAAATGTGATCAACTTGGCTAAACAGCTCTAGATGGCTCATTACAGAAGATTACATACTACTGAAAAAACTATATGTCACCAATAAGGATAAAAAAAAAAAAAATAATAATTACACATCAAAGTCATCATTGTACCCACAAAACTAAAGTTTTGGACAGAACGAACAACGTACTCACAATTAAGGTATTCTAAGGCTTTAAAGGCAGACTTGTCAGATGGTGTAACACCTTGTAAAACCCGCTTTTAGACAGCAGGATCAAAAAACTCTTGAAACTTTTCAAAAAAGACAATTTTTAAGCAGTGTTTGGCTCGTTACGTCAATAATTTTTCATGTGTACAGCACCATGAATAACATAAGGACTGTGTTCAACCCAATGGAAATTGCTGTGCAGCAGTTTCAGTACAGAGAATGAAACTGGAAATATAACTGCACTAGAGAGTAGAGATAAGAGTCAGAGAGACATCAGAGTCAGGTCGTCTGCTAGTGATTTGGCACCAGGTTCTCTACAAACATGCGGTGCGAAAATCATCCCCGTCACAAACATCCTAGTCTATGTCTATTCCACTTCCGGGATTGTTCAGGTGCCGTCTGATTTTACGCTGGATGTCCCTCTCATTGGCCAGATGTCCGTTACCTTCCTCTTTCTTAGTGTTGGTGTTCTAAACTCTGGTGGATTTCTTCAACAGGCTATTTTGCAGAGGCACCATCAATTTATCCGGGGCTTAGCACTGCCCAAGATGGTTTGTAGTTGGTTATAAAATGCCAATAAACCAGAGCATGTTTTCCTCCAATCTGACTGTGTGGACTAGTCAGACCTTCTTTCTAAGTGCTGTGGAGGAAGGTCTTGCAATGCAAGACTATGAACGGCTCCATTTACCGACCAAAGATCTGCAGCACTATGGTATCGTTATGTCTAAGTGGGATTCAGACTTAGAGGCTTTTAGTCATACTCCCACGGACACAAACGCCTTACTTAAAGCCTAAAAAGATGGATTTTTGTGTGATAACTGGCAATTTACAGTCCCTTAGTTTAGATGCAACAGTCTTAAAAACCCTTTTATACATCAGTCTATCCATTTGCAATGTCAAAATCTGTGTGCAGGCAATTAAGATCTAGATCCCAGGATAGAAAAATGCCATGGCTGTTTATATGTCTTTATGTTTGTTCTATATGTGTAATTGTTGTCTAGCTCTAGATGTTACAGACTACTCAAAGGACTCCAGGAATAACAGTGATGCGGTTTGGTTTTTAGTTATACCTTTTATTGATCATTCAGCAGATTCCACTGAGCAGATACAACATTGTTTGTCATGTCACAGTTTTTCACTATTTTGAATACCCTTTTGTTTCAGAATGAACGGTTTAGGATGATGGTCAAAAGCTCTACTGAATGCTCACAAATGCACATATTTTCTGACTAAAATAATTTTAATTTTTCAGGTTTCAAGTTTATACAGTAAGCAAGGTTACCATTAGTTTTGAACTATATAATAGATAAAGGCGGGCTCAGTGGTAGTGGTGGCCTTCCAGTCAGAAGGATTTCAATTCGATCTCTGGCCCTGTAGTCCCATGTCGAAGTGTCCTTGGGCAAGACACTGAACCATGAGTTGCTGCGGCATTGGAGTGTAAATGTGTGTGAGTGTTTATCCGATGCACCTTGTACGGCAGTCACGGCAACAGTGTGTGAATGGTGAATGGTTCCTATACTACGTAAAAGCACTTTCAGTTATTGTTAAGACTAGAAAAGTGCTATATAAAAACAGTCCATTTATAGACAAAATGACATTGCTACTGTATTCTGTCCTTGAACAATTCCTGAACAGTATTCCCAACAAAGAACATACAACATCTCCCTGTCTGTCTGTCTGTCAGCAGCCTTCACAGTGCATCTGTCTGTATGTGTTGCTATGCATTCATGTGCTGTATGTTTCACTTTAAAACCCTCATTTGTTGGGCAGTAAACCCAAGAAACTGGGCTTCTACTAGTCCTCCAGCATTGAACGATTTTTAAAAAACAGATATTCTTGATACTAGTGTTGCTAAATTTAAATTGACTGCCCTAAGTCTACAACCACCATGGTGGTGTTTCATCCTGTACAATTCCATTTTATTTCTAGAATCAAATCATAACAAGAGTTATCTCAAGACACTTTACAGAGTAGATCTAGACCACACTCTATAATTTACAAAGACCCAACAATTCCAATAATTTCCCCAACAGCAAGCATTTAGTGTGACAGTGGCGAGGAAAACTTCCTCTTAAGGAGAAACCTGGGACAGACCCAGGCTCTTGATGGGTGGTGTCTGACAGTGCCGGTTGGAGGGGTGATGAACAGTGGCAATAATATTCACAATAAAGATAATGGAACTATGACTAAAAATAGTAGTTTTAGTAGTTCATGGCGTAGCGGGGCACTGCAGGTGGCAAGCGTTCTTTGAGTATTTTTTTAAAATTTTCAAATAAAAAATATGTAAAAGTTAACAACCAGCCATTCTTTTGCCATCCCTATCCCTGGCTGCGTGCTTGGGCTTGACACATTGATAGTGGGAAATAATTTCATGTGGATATTCTTTTGTCTTATATGTTATGATATGATAGTTGTCATTCTAGATATCATGGTAATGTTCTGCATTTGCAAATGGCTTTAGACTGTCGTGAGAAAGGATGACAGCCTAACATGTGTGTAGAAAGGCGCCACTACTGGTGTGAGACAGAGGCCACTACTATTCCAAGTTCATCTGTTCACCTTTGATCTCGGTCTACAGTAAAAGAAGTGAGATAAAGCCAGAGGGGCAGGATAAAAAAGTTGTACATGTTAGGAGGAGGTTATTTAAATGATGTAACCAAGATACTGTACGTAAGTAGAAAGAGAAAGTCACCATGTCAGTCCCTCCAGGATTTCACAATGTCGCGATAGCGCAAATTCATGCAAATTCATGCAAATTCATGCAAATTCCACCAATCCCCATGAATGTGTTGCAACTCGCAATTTTGACCAATCACAGAAACCTTTACGCAAATTTGACCAATAACCAGAGTCTCCCACGACTTCCACCAATCCTAGCAGTCCCACATGCCAGACTTTGTATCAGTATGTGACAATGAGAGCCAATGACCAAGCGGGAGTAAGAACAGGTCCAATTCATTTCCTTATTTCTACTATGTGAAGACGAGACATGTCTTGTTTGACTCAAAGATTTCAGACCGTCCTGCCGACCTGTGTACATTTTAACATAAATGTACGCTGTAATGAGTTTTAACTCTAAAGTTGATGAAAGCGGCTGCTGAATGACTGAAGTGCTCACACACACACACACACACACAAACCCACTCTCAATCTCAAAAAAAGCAGTGAAGTCCTGGAGGGACTGCCATGTATTTTGAGATGGTTTTGAATGCTGAACTGAATGCATCTCCCAATACCTTGTTTTGCAATAAAGCTGCTTTAATATGAAAGTCATCTGAGTCTATGTATATGAAGTCTCTTCACTTCCTGACCCCATAAAACAAAGCACACCTGAAATCATTGAAAGTCAACTATTGTCTTACCTCCCTACGTGTTGATCAAGCTCCACATTCCCAAAGCCGGACATTGTGCTGATCCATCTGTTACAGAGTCTCATAGTCTCTTCAGTTACAGTGCAACAACAACTCGTAGATACTCCGTGGCTGAACTGTAACCTTAGAAACATCCGGAGCTGGTATCCATGTCTGCATCTGAAATAACCAGACGTAGACAGTGTAGATAACTTAATATTCTGCTCACAATGCACTACTAACAGTTCTCCAACTTTTTTTTTTTACAAGAAGATGAGCAGCCAAATATTACAGCAGATGATTCATCACCTCAAAGCTGCATGATAGCAAAACATGTCCTCTGGGGAAACACTTTCTGTGCTTTCATTATGTTATTTCCCATGAAGCCAGATGTAGCAGGAGGCTAATTCAGGTTATGCATGAACTCCTCTCTACCTGGATATTATCAGTTTCACTGCTCTTAAAGAAATCATTTTTTTTTCATGAATTATGTATTCAGTTGTTTTCAGTGAATATTTGAATTAGCTTTCCTCTTTTATTCAACCAGTGGAGAGTCACTGAGCACACCTTCTCTGTGGTCCAAAACTGTACTTCAGTCAGTTATATAATCAGAATATGGGATCATTGGATTACAATAACCCCCATGACCTTTCCATAAGTACCACCCTCAGTACAAACCCATTTTTAGACTCTATAACTCCCTCCAATGAGAACTGAAAATATTACAGAGCAGCATCACCCCCTGAATGCCAATTATACCGAAGGTAAGTCTGTTAGTATCAACAGGCTACACCTGACAACTTAGACCAGCTTATGTGTTATAGACCTTCAAATAAAAAAACTACAAAAACTAAAATAACACATGACTGCATTTTTACTTGGGAGCAATTAACAGCAATTAGGTATACATTTACAACTATGCTTTTGGGGATTTATCCCGTATTTTATTTGGTTATATATTTTTTTGTGTTTATAATAGAAAAAAAACTTTTCACTCCAAATTGGGCTTTCCCTCCCACAGAAAGCACTTTTTGTCAGCTGTTGAAACAGCTCGCTCACATTGCTGTTTGAAATTCCTCCATTAGTGATGTCATTGATTGAGAAAACCAGTCCAGTTTTTTCATATGTGCTGCCCATAGGTGATTACTGAGCAAGTACAGTCCAACCAGTGGCTTGTTTGAATTTGGTCAATCAGTCACAACAGGGTTGGCCAGCTGACCAATAAGAGCAGACTGGGCTTTTCAGGAAGGCGTGCCAAGAGCTCAGCCAGAGTGTTTCAGGCAGAGGAGCTGCAGCAGTGGGCAGTATGAGAAACATTTTCAACATCAAAGCACATAAACCTATTCTAGGAGACCCCAAGAGTAAAAATATGATGCTGGAAATCAGCATCATAGGGGCTCTTTAATTGGTTCTCTCATTAACTTTGTTTCTGAGCTGGTGTCCCAGGGTCCGGTTTCCTGTTGTAACAGGAAACAACCTCCAATGAAGTAAGAAACAAACAAACACACAATGGCCCTTTATCACAATTGCCACAAATAGATAGTATTTGGGGTGTTATCTGGTGGCACGGGTCAGTTGTTTGTGATAAAGCTGCCAGTATGTTCTTATCAGAGCAGACATTCCACTCACGCAGTGAGCTGCAGTGCCATCTAATGGAAGCCATCTGCTCGCATCATTCACACACAGCATCCCTATGCATACTGTACTCTTACTGATGCAGAAACCCCAAAATGATCATCACTCCTCCTCCATGTGTCATGTCATTATTGTGCAGTGAATTAGTGAAATTGGGGAGCACAGCAGCTCTTTGAATTTCCCTTTGTCACTCAGAGTCCTGTATACATCACATATTATTATTCATCAAATATGTTGAGCCTTGTGCTGAAATGTTGCTTTGCCTATGACAAGACACTGGCTTTCAGGCAGAGTAACGTTACATGGACAATGCACAACCTAGCAAAGATAATAGAAATATATTAGGGATTGACTGATACCGGATCTTCATACCAATTGCAGTTATTAGTAGTAGAAACCGACAACCAATATTTGTAACTGACCTGCATTCACAGGGTAAAAATTAAAAGAAGAAGATTTTGCAATGTTAGAAACTTTGACACAAAACTTTGTTTAAACGTTTTAAGCAAAGATTTAATAAATGGGAAACGTTCAACATAATACCCAGTAAAAGAGAGTTGGATAGTGTTGTGGGCGGGACATCACGTCAAACTCAGTGGGTAGTGAAACCGAAGCAGAGGGACAGACACAGAGCTGTAGACGAGCCAAAGCAGCGCAGTTTTTAAAAAGCACCCAGGTGGTCGTGACCAGAGATATTCCAATACTGATTCCAGTATCTGAAAAGCCTCCGATATTGCTCAAAATGCTGGTATTGGAAAGTACTGGAGTGGAGACTATGCCCCAATCCCATGCCATGTAATTTAGAAATTGAGAAAATGTACTTTCACGTAGTTAATTTATGTTCTTTTTCCATTACAACTGAGTGTCAAACTGGATAATAAAAAATTTAAATTTAAGCTGAGCCAGGACCACGACAATAATAGAAATCATATCACACCCATATAGGGATAGTAGTATATAGCTGTCAAAACATGATAAAATGTGTATGTTTTTTTTTCATGTCAATGAAATGGAGGACAGCAAAGGCAGCACTAGAATATGAAAGTGTTATGGACAATGATTAGATTGCTCAATGAAGAAACTACAGAGTCAATGACAATGAATCTCTGTATTAAACTGAAGGGTAGGATTTAAATCAGCCGACACAGACCATGTTGAATCATTGTTAGCGCAACAAAATGCCAATGTGGTATTTTTTGACACTAGCAAGCTAGAAGGTGCACTATGAGTTCCTGCACGGTGACTTCTGTTGTCGTTCCAAGTAAATTTCAAACAAAAAAGAAGCAAGCTCTACCCCCCCCCCCCCC
>NC_045742.1:29832703-29839561 GCF_008692095.1 Etheostoma spectabile
ACAGCCTGTGCACCTAGTGATTTTTTTACGTTTGCAACCTCTGTGTTGTCTCCCGAGACCGGGCTGCTTCTCAGTGTATGGGGGCAGGCAGCTAGCGGGTCAAGGAGAGATGCCTACAATTAGAGACAAAAATTAAATTGCATTGAAACCATGCATGTAACTCATAGTGCACATTTAAGGATTATATCATTAAGGTATTAGGTTATGAAAGTCATTACTAAAAACTTGCTAGACTGTAGCTAGGGCTCAGTTGGTAAAGTGGGTGCCCATACACTGTATATATAGAGGTTTACTCTCTCTACCCTTTTCATGTCTTCATCTGTCCTGTCAATAAAGGCCTAAAAATGCCACAAAAATTATCTTCAAATAATAAAATAAAATACTGTAGCTATATGTGCTTCAGAAGGTGTCTCTCTGTCGTTTTGATGAGATGACAGGTGTAATGCCACAAACCAAAATAGTCTGTATATATACATATAAAGTTTAGTGGAAATTGTCCTATCTTGTAACATGAGCATGTGGTATGGTGACCTTACCATCCAAAAGAGGAACAAACTGCAATAATGAACTGCCTCACAAATTTGAAGCCACAAA
This sequence comes from Etheostoma spectabile, assembly GCF_008692095.1. NCBI lineage: Eukaryota > Metazoa > Chordata > Actinopteri > Perciformes > Percidae > Etheostoma > Etheostoma spectabile. The sequence continues at coordinate 29,833,298 of NC_045742.1, forward strand.
AGAATTTCTTTATGAGAAACGCATTATAAACAAAGCTGAGGAAATTATTATTGATCCCTCCCATCCATTGCATGGCGAATTTGAACTCCTCCCCTCAGGGAGGCGTTTTAGAGTACCAACAACAAATAAAAACATCTTTAAGGAATCCTTCATCCCCAATGCTGTGAAGATGCTAAATAACCTGAAGCTGGCTCAATATAAAACCAGACGCGTTTAACAATGTTACATTCAACAAAAATCATTCAACAAGTATATTTTGTCAGGTAACTATGACATTTAAACAATATTTGAGATGTATGAAACACTATTGGACTGAACTGTTTATCAGAAATAATTTATTTAAAAAAAGACTAAAAACATTTAACTTACCTGAGTTATCTTTTGACTAAAATGACTAAAACTTAACAAAAAATACATTTGTGAATGACTAAATATGACTACAACTAACAGGGACATTTGGCATGAGACTAAGACTAAATTAAAAAAGGTGACAAAATGAACACTACTTTTGTAAATGTAAAGTCACGTTTTATGAAATGTATTGTCTGCTTTTTTGTCCATCTGCTGTCTTGGCTACTTATTGTTTGTAATGTCCTGTCTTTCATGTATTCTTGAATTTATGGTAAAACCAAAGAAGAATTTTCCCATTTGTGGACAAAACAGTTTTTTGTAGTCATATTAATTCATTACAAAGGTATGTATTTACAACTGATCGCAACAGATAGTCAAAAAAGCAGTTACAATTCCTGATTGAAACCATTGATGCTTTCTTTTAGCACAAACTTTGTTTTCTCTAAATTTGGAAACGACACATCTAATTGTGTGATCTGAGGCCACATCTACACCTCTACATTTTGGTTTGAAAGCTGGGTTTTGAGCCAAAAGCGATCTTTGTGCACCAAGTGTTTTTTATCTCCAGTAGAAGAACTAATCTCCGCTAAAACTAACAAGCCCAAACTTCATATCTCATTAACATCCTGGTATACTGGGCATAAACAGGAGGCGATTTGTAGACTCCGCCTGGCCACTGCTGGTAGTTACCATGGTAAAGTTTAGTCTCAGAGAACGAGACGTTGTGACCGATAAGACCCAATCAGGCAGCAAAACGTTGGTGTCAGTGACGGTGTTGCCAAAGGGAACGAGAGGGGGAAACGCCATAGCAGGGGGAACGAGAGGGGGGAACGCCATAGCAGCGGGGGAACGAGAGGGGGGAAAGCAGAAACCAGAACAAGGGGAATGAAGAGGGGGGAACGCAGAGCAAGGGGAACGAGAGGGGGAAACGCCAGAGCAGGAGGAACGAGAGGGGAGGAAACGCCATAGCAGGGGGAACGAGAGGGGGGAACGCCAGAGCAGGAGGAACGAGAGGGGGAAACGCCAGAGCAGGGTGAACGAGAGGGGGAAACACCAGAGCAGGGGGAATGAGAGGGGGAAACACCAGAGCAGCTGGAACGAGAGGGGAAACACCACAGAAGGGGGAATAAGAGGTGGGAAATGCAGCAGAAAATATTCCTTTTTAAACAAAAATGTAGCCTAAGGGGGCCACAGTCCAGAAAACTAACAGTCAGATGAAGACAGCTGATACCGCGGGAGGCGAAGACATTCTACGCTTTAACTGTTTGGCAAAAAATCTATTTTCATCACTAGAAAAGGCTTGGCCTTTTTACAAAACCTCCTTCCTCAGCTGCAGTGATATGTGCCTCCTGTGAGGTTCAAAACAGCAAATTGACTGTTAAAAGTCACATAATCACAAATAAATAGGAGTCAATGGGAAGGTCATGTTCCTTTCACAGCCAGTCATGCATATCCAATGCAATCAGAAACTAATTTCCATGCTTACTGTATCTCCTTGCTTTAACAAATTGAATCAAATAATGGCGTGCCACTGTCGTGTAGAGAGACCTAATGGAAATCCCATCACACACTACGTCTAAATAAATCCAAATAATTAAAGTGTGTGTGGTCTCTAATTTCCCTCTCCATTCCTAATCAAAGGGTTAATTCTCAGCGTGTATGAAGAAGTGAAAATATGTTTACCAAAGCTGGAGTTGTTCGATTGCCTCTGAAGCCTGTGGTGTTTGAGAAATTAGGAAGTGAGATTTCTATTTTTGGGGAAAATGATCTAATCATGATTTTTCTGGCAGATATTGCGATTATGATTTGATTTTTAATTATTATAGTATTTTAGTATTATAGTTCCAATATTCACTGTGTAACAGATGAAACATGCCATGGAGCATTATAACATGAGACACCATCAAAACTGCTCTATATTCTTATGCAGGGATGGGAAAATAGATATGAACTGCCAGCAATGAGGGTTTTTCTTTTAACAAGCATGGAACACTGAACAGTCAATCACAGAACATTTATCACAAAAAATAAAGTTATAATAATAATAAAACAATGTCAATAGAAATAAAAATATATCCTTTAAACTGAAATGGCTGACATGTTTCAATGGCAGCACCTTCTAACATCATGTTAAATGAAGTTATGCAAAATAAATGACAAACAATCTGGGGATACAGTATGTTACATTATTCCAGCATTTATCTTGTGAAAAAAACTGTATATATAATAATAAAAAAGAGGAATAGAGAACATTAAATTAAATGCTTATATTTCACATATAATTAATCACGGTCTTCACGATTAGCTAATCGCATTCCTTCAAATCTCAATTTTGATTTGACAACGATAAATGGTTAATGGCCTTTATTTCCATAATGATCGGAATTTTTTTTTATTATTGTTGTTGTTTAGCCTGGAAACCAGACAAATCTGCCGGAACATGTTTGATTTGATTTGTTCTTGTGTCTGACACCCCTCCCTTTCAGACAGATTTCCAGCAGTCCAGATGATGGATGGACCAATCACAACCCCGCTCTCACATGTTTGATGAGCGACAGATGAGCGCCTTGCTTGGAGCCGGTTACCTCCAGAAGCTGTGCTAAGCTAGGCTAGCGGCAGGTACGGCATATAGAGTTACGACACGCGAGAAGAGAAGGGTATGTATGGTTTGTCTAATTCTGGGGGATACGGTAAATGAGCTAAAGTCCCAAATAAATCGTAAGATAATTTTTTTCGGGCATTTTAGGCCGTTACTTCCGTAGGACAGAGAAAGTCATGAAAGGGAAGAGAAAGGGAGTAAACCTCTATATACAGTATGTGAGCCTGCTCTACCAACAGAGCTAACTCGGCCACTAAATTGCTACGCTATGGTTAATAAGCTGAATTATGAGCCAGAAGCTACAGCATAAGAACTAAATCACCCAAAACCTCATCTCTCGCCAACACTGTTGTATACTCGGCATAAACAGAGGCAGAGTGTAGACTCTGTTTGCAGTTGCAATGGTAACGTTAGTCACTTATTCGCAGAGAACAAGACGTTGTGATTGATAATACCTAATCGGGTGGAGAAACTTTGGCGCCAGTGACGGTGTTGCCAAAGGTCTCCATTTGCAGCAGTTAAGAATGCAACACAACCCCGCAGATTCCAAACCAAAACGGGTTACAAGTGTTTCCAAATGTCTCCGGTTTAGGAGCTCGGAAACACCAGAACAGGGGGAATGAGAGGGGGAAACGCCAGAGCAGGGGGAACGAGAGGGGTAAACGCCAGAGCAGGGGGAACAGGAGGGGGAGGGAAAACACAGAGGAGGGGGAACGAGAGAGAGAAATGCCAGAGCAGGGAGAATGAGAGGGGGAAACGCCAGGGCAAGGGGGAACGAGAGGGGAAAATGCCAGAGCCGGGGGAATGAGAGAGGGAAACACCAGAGCAGGGGAATGAGAGAGGGAAACGCTAGAGCAGGGGGGAACGAGAGAGGAAAACGCCAGAGCAAGGGGAACGAGAGGGGGAAACGCCAGAGCAAGGGGAACGAGAGGGGGAAACGCCAGAGCAGGGGGAACGAGAGGGGAAAATGCCAGAGCAGGGGGGAATGAGAGAGGGAAACACCAGAGCAGGGGGAATGAGAGAGGGAAACGCTAGAGCAGGGGGACGAGAGAGGGAAAGCCAGGCAAGGGGAACGAGAGGGGGAAACGCCAGAGCAGGGGGAACGAGAGGGGGCGACGACAGAGCAGGGGGAACGAGAGGGGGAAACACCAGAGCAAGGGGGAACGAGAGGGGAAAACAAAGCAAAACGTAGCAATGTGAATGTAGCCTCAGTTTCATTGTGGAATATTTTCTGGAACCACTGACACTGAGGTCAAAGTTAACTTTGAACTGTGAATTCCTCTGGATATTTCGGTGGAAACCAGTCCCGGTGCTGTTGGTGGTCGAACCCTGGGAGCTGGGAGATATTTTCCCTTCTCAGCGACGTTCACATGGAAGGCTGGACGCATGTTTATTGGCATCGAGAAGGAGCGCTACGGTGTATTTCTGTTTTTGTCCCCTCCCACCTTGTTCCTCTCTCCCTCTGTGTGACAGAATGAGGACACTAAGTTCTCTCTGTGGAGCATCACTCCGAGAGGTTGAAGTGGATGTAAAAAGCAGCCCTGGCTGCTACGGACATGCAAGGAATACATGAGAGCACATTTCATAATTTTAATTCCCTTCTGTGATGCAGTTGCTTTGAACGTGCAAACTCTCTCACGCACACACGCATGGCAGTCTGCAGCTGACGTGTGTGCTTGTGTGTGTGTGTGTGTGTGTGTGTTAAGATAGATAGATAGAAATTACTCTGTGTGTGTAGATAGATAGATAGATCGATAGATAGACAGATAGATAGATAGATAGATCGATATGACTCTGTGTGTGTGTGTGTGTGTGTGTGCATGTGTGTGTGTGTGTGTGTGTGTGTGTGTGTGGATTTCTCGTTAAATTACATTCGTGGGGTCTAAAAAACAGAAATAAAGTATACTTACAGGGTCCGGACAGCTTTGTGGGGCCAAAATGCTGGACAGGTTGTGGTAAGGGGCTAGTGAATGCATGTTGTCTATGACAAGTCCCCCAAAGATAGTGAGATGCACAATGTATGTGTGGTATTGTTTGTGTTTAGGTGTGTGTGTGTGTGTGTGTGGGGGGGGGGGGGGGGGGGGGGGGGGGCGTGTGTGATTATCCTCTCACTAATAGTAATCACCTGCTACAGTGTTTGAGATGGGATAAAAACCTGATGATGCACTCCTCAGCTGGTTATTTGTCCACAGAAGCTGTACCCAACCTCGTTATTCTTTTTTACGAGGTATATGTACCAGGGCTGTAACTGCACATGTATTCGTACTTAAAGAGTAAAACTGGTATTTTTCAGCCTGGACCCTATTTTCCACTATTGAGTGAAACTGCTTCTGTTGGCAGCAGCAAAACAAGCTGCAATATAACCACTTGGGGGAATTTGTGCACTGTCAATTTCCGTCCTCAAAAAGTTCGGTTTTTACTGCTGACAGACTCAGATTTTTATTCTAAATGTCTGAAAACATTATGGAAAGGATCCCTACAGAGATAGACCTTTCTGTTAAAGAGAAAGATTATTCTTGTTTGATATGAAACAGCCCCGTAATCAACATCACCAAACAGCAGAAGGATGAACAAAGACGGCTTTTGATGTGTGTTTGACAGAAGTGTGTGTGACGTATATTTATATGGAGTCTGCTGGGTTTGGCACTGCCAGACCGTCATCCACAGCGCTGCATAGCAGGGACTTGCAAAAGACATTTTGGGTACCAGGGGCTTAAGGGAAAAAAAGGCTGAATAACTTTATCTAAAATTTAAACTCTAACTACTTTACCAATGTATAAAAGTTTATTTATGCTACAGTTACAGTTTTAGGTATGTGAGACTGTACCCAGGAGAGGGACATAGTTTTGTTTATTTTGCAAATACATTTTGCAACATTTCAATTATTTTGGAGTTAGTGGAATAAATAACACGTTAAACACATATTTTTTTAATTAAAAAATCTCAACAAAAATCTTCAAAATAAACTGAAAAAGGCTGTTGCTGCAAAGAAAAAAAAAAAACTGATTTAAAAACAAGTAGCAGTACACAAAAAAACTACTCAATTACAGCAGCGTGAGTAATTGTGATTCATTACTTTCCAACTGTGGAAATGTTGAATTATAAATGTTGTTTCAGATGCTAAAACTGGGTGCAGCAAAAAAACAGCCGCTCACTGGCAGCCAGCCAAGGACCAATTAGAATTTAGGTTCAGTGTACCAGCTAATAAACATTTGGCTCTCTGATCCAAATGAGTGCTTTTGACCTCTCTCTCTCTCTCTCTCTCTCTCTCTCTCTCTCTAACTCACACACACACACACACACACACACACACA
>NC_045742.1:29839571-29844184 GCF_008692095.1 Etheostoma spectabile
CTCACACACACACACACACACACACACAGACACAGAGACACACAGAGAAGGTGAGATGGTAAAAGCGACAGATGGAGGAAAAGCTTGTTGTTGCCTCTTTATTCCTAATTTTCTATTCAAAAGCAGGTTGCTTGTTATTTAATTGCATATTTTGCATAGAGCTGATGGCATCACGTTTGGGGGTCGCTGTATGGGATGACCGCCAGGTTAGCAGGGGCAAGGAGATCACAACTCAGCCACCGAATGTACTTTTGCCCAAGTTTCATAATCTTTCAGAGAGTCTTCTTTTTGCTCTTCCCAAGGATTTTACACAACTCTTTCGAATGCATCAATATCTGCACACACAATCAAATATAACAAGGTATTCTTTCCCATAACAATATTCTCTTTTTGTCACCTTTGATTGAAGCTGTAATTACTTTCCCCTGAAATTTTGGATAATATAGATAGCTATAAAGCCTGTGCCACTGCGTTGGGAAACAATAGCTTTTTCATTTTAGAGAGCAGTCTTGATTTGTTTATACGAAGACAGAACAGGAATAAAAAACCGTCTTAGTGAATTTCCCTGCATTTATTAGAGAGTTGACTGGGGAAAGATGTGAGTAAATGAGTGAAGGGAGTTGGGGAGCAAAATGCAACAAAGCCAGACTCCAGGAACATTGTGGATCATGGTCAGCACCTTACGTAAATCCCCAAGTCACCAGAGGCCTATAGTCTTTATTGACAACGTTTAATTTCAGCGATTTTTCGGTGCCTAATGTCCTTTCTGTCATTTCTGAAAGGTATCCCTCACCTTCCTCTTTCTTAGTGTTGACGTTCTAAACCATGGTTACCTGCTCCTCAGATCTCTGCAGGGTAAATCCAGACTATCTGTCCAATCGGAGTTTTCTGTTGCACAACTAAAACACCTTCTGAATAATCACATTTTACCAAAACTGGTCCCTCCTCCGTGAGACAATTTTGCCGCGGCACCGTGGTTCCGTCCGGCGCCTAGCGCAGACCAAGACGATTGTGATTGGTTTAAAGAAATACCAATAAACCAAGGCAGGTTTTTTTCCCATCCCGGAATGATGTGTGGACTAGCCAGGCCCTCCTCCTAAAGCTGGCTATGTAAGACTACCAGAGGCCCTACTACATGCATTTTAAATACGGGACTAGCTGAGATCCATCTATCCTGACAGTCAATAAAGGTAATGATGTGTACCCCAATGTACCTGCTTGAATAAAACCAATTCAGTCAGAGGCACATCAAGGAACTGACACACGTTTGACGGAACGTATCTATTTCAGTCAATCCAGTTTTTCTTGTGCTATGAGAGTGTAAATTTGAGCCAAGGCTAATTATAATTAATAATTAATATAATTATACGTTGAGTCTATTTCCTTCCCTTGTTAAGGGTGTAATACAGTGATGATGCGTTGAGCTGTGAGGGTGACCTACGCTCCAATGTGCCTGAACACATCCTGTGGAGACAGACCGAGGGCTGAAGTTTCTGCTGTGCTCTGCTTGCATGCTGCCCACGCTGTATGGGTTATACAGTTAGATGTGTGAAAAGACATTGCTGTCCCCCCTCAGGATGAGGCGTAATTACTTTCATCAACCCTGAACTTTTCATCCAGCTTCATCATCAGAACAAACTCTCAGTGAGTCCAGCATGCTAACATGCTAACACGCTAAACTTAAATGGTGTACATGGTAGGAACGATATGTGCTAAAGGCTAAACAAAGCACTGCTGTGCTAACAGTCTCACAGAGAGTAAAGGCTGTAGAATTGACGTCTTCTTGAAAGATAAAGTTTCAATAAATCAGTAACTAATATCTTAGTATTGTAAACGTATGGATGATTAGGGTCACATAAGAAAATGTATTTGAGTTTTGGATTTAAAGTCAGAATTCTGAGCTTAACAGGTTTTCTATATATAAAAATAAGTCAACATTTTTTTGATGAAGTTCCGTCTTCTTCTTAGCATGAAGTAATTTAAGTTGTTTATTTTTTTAACTGACTTTAAACTCAGAAAGAAAGAAGTAATAAATTTTTTCACAAGTGGCCCTTAGCCTCTTCCGTATAAAGATATGTTTACTGTAGGACTATTTGTTTGAACATTTTCAGGGACTAATTTCTGTTCATTTAAAAAGGTTTATTTAAAACAAGGTTTTAGTTTAATACTAATTGAATTTTAGTTTGGGCTTTCAAGCTGAAAAGAAAAAATGTCAGTTGGTCAGCACTCACTGCCATTGATCAAATATGATTTTTTTCATGTGTCTATGTGAACACAGGGAACACATGAAAGGAACATATTTTCATGGAGACGGCGACAGAATAGAAGCCCTTGAGTCGAAGCTGAAGATGGAAGCTGTGACATGGTAAGACAGAGGACGTGTTAGAAACAGACGCCACAGTATTTGCAGGCGTAGGTCAGAGTTCAGTTAAACAAGTGTCCTTTCAAAATAAAGTCCCAAAATGTTTGTTGTGAGTATTTCTTTTCACCTTCACGCTTTCCGTTGAGTGGCTTGGGTGCAGTGAAGCAGCACAACCAATCAGAGACAAAGGCAGGTTTCTGTAGAGACGCATACCACACAACATCTTTTCTGTTATGCAAATCCACTTCAACGTGGTTCAGAAACTCTCTAAAATGCAGCAGAAAACCTTCACACACCTGCAAGCAGCTATTACAGACATTTATCTTTTTTTCATAAAGAATGATTAAAACCAATTAATCACATGTAAGAACAAGATATATCCAAGTGTGTGTGTTTGTCAGCAGCGGCTGATGACGTGGTTTAGAATCTTTATCGGCTGCAACATAGCCTTAAAAGTTCAGAAGAAAAAAAGCAGGGAAAGCCACTCAATGCATTCAAAATCTTCTCTGGAAACAGGGTTCAAAGCTGAGGGCTTAAGCCACACAGTCAAAGACAGAGCAACCTTCAAAACAATCAGGAATCGGAAAACAGAACGGAGACGAGGGCTGCCTTGAATTCATGGAAATAACCTGTAAATCAAAAGTCCTCTCTGGAACGCCAGCAGGAGAGAGCCAGGAAACACAAACACAGCAATCACGCGCCAGGGAAGACAGAGGGAGATTAGAACGTCAGCACATTGTGTGGTGCCTGCAAATCCAGGATGCCTTTCACCGTCCTTGTGGCTTACATGATGTAAAACCACCGCAGAGAGGTGTAAGAAACCTGGGGTGCCACTTGCCATTTTTACAGCATTGATTTTGCTTTTGACAGGATGGATGCTACACACACACACACACGCAGTGTGAAAGCCGAAGTTCTGCATGGTGCTGTGATTGCAGCAGCCGTATCTGAGAGCAACGACGGAACGTGACGCAGATGGGACAAATGGGAAAGGACGATGTAAAGTTGACATGCTAATTGAAGAAGAGAGGATGGAGGAGGGGACACTGGAGGGCTGATAACACCAGGGGGTTGGCGGGATGTGCGGGGGGGGAGTGTCACTGATTTGAATCCCTCCTTCTTAGCCTTGCCATTATCCACAAAGGGCTGGCTAATACCACTTGTCAAACGTTCCCTTTCATGCTGAGATTTGAGGAGCGTGACCCGGTTTACTGTACAGCTGTGTGCGTGTGAAAGCGTGTGTGTGCATATGAATGTCTTATAATGATGTGTGCCAATGTGCGGCCCTGTCTGTGTTGGACCATGCATTTAGTATGCTAGAGTTTCTTTGTGTAAAGTGGGCTTTCACCATGAGCTGTGTCTTATGATATGATCTTTATCTGATTAGGGAAGGACGGATGAACAGCATTAAGTCAAATTGACTATGCAAACCTTTATAGTTTATGTTTGTCCCTGTGGTCATTATTGCATTTTTTTTAATTCATATCTGTTGGCCATTATTGCCACGCTGTATGTGCGTGTGTATAAAATGTGTCAGATATTACACATATGCACCCCAATGACCAATGACATCCAGTCTTCATATTTCCAGTTATTTTGCTTATTAGTTTGTCACAATTCAGTCATTTATATCCTATAGATTCAGTCATTGAAAAATCATTATATTTTAGTCAACTTTTATTCAAAATGTTTCTTTCCCTGTACTGTGTCAGCTAATTTTGAATTGAGTCTTATTCAAGTGCTGTGGAGGTCTGGCAATACAAGACTACCAGACTTAGTTCCTTCTGCCAAGAGGAGTTGAGGTTTCATTAAAAAAGAATTATGACTAGGGTGCCAAACCAATCACAGCACACAAGGCCACATTGCCTCCCGACTTACCACATTGCAACGGCTATTTTTAAACGACGTGGTCAACCCACATAAAACAGGCCGCGGCAACATTCACTTCCAGCAGAACAATGACGGTAGAACAGCATCATCGATTTCTTATAACTGAATATTTTTACTGTCTAGTCCAGCTGAAAAAAAAGCAAGTAGGCTACCGACGTAATCGTCACCTAAGGGTGTAACTTTGGGTTCCACACTGGGGGGGAAAAAAGCGTGAAAAAAACCTCTAAAAGAAGCAACATAAACTTTTAAAAAATCCTCCAGGAAGGGGACCTAAACGTTAATAAAAATTGACCAACAAAAACAAAAAAAGCAACATTAGCATTGACAATGTGTGTCTTAAAAAGCCAAAAAGGAAAGGGGG
>NC_045742.1:29844194-29851898 GCF_008692095.1 Etheostoma spectabile
GGGGTGTCTGCTCTAGATAAAATGTGACTGTCCTGCTTTTATTACAGACATGTGAACTCACCCCAGAAACGTTTTTTAATGGTCTCATGGTGTGCAATGCTAAGAGAGAATAGGAAAATCACTGGAACGGATATCTGGCTTTTTATTTAAAATGAACCAGAAACACGGATGTATGAAACTGCCAATTATAACAATTGCAGGTGCATCAATTTGATGCATTAGATTCTGATATTGGCACATGTTATAGCAGCATGAATAGAAACATGAATGAATTAGTTTGGTAATTTGTGTAATTTAGTTAACTGTTATGACAGCAACAATAACTTTACCCCGCAAAATGATTATGTGAATTTTCCTAACAGCCAACACATTGAGTACACCCATCCACCAACCTCCTTACGAGAGTTATTTCAAACTACTCTTTACTGTTGTCTCTCCTAATACTACATCATCTAACCCCTGATTTCAACCCACTGTGGAACGGCTACATTTCCGTCAATAGGTTTCCATTAAAGTCAATGTGTCTATTTCCACTGACTGTGGAACGGCTGCGTCCCGATTCCGACCCAGCCCCCGCAGTCCACAGAGCTTCTATTTTTGCCGGACGCCGGAGAGCTATGCAGCATTTCAGCACACGGCAGATAGTGTGGGGCAGCAAGTTGAGCACAGAAACAAAATGAAACATCCGGTTAATTTTCAAAATAAAATACACATGCTCATGGATCATATCTACCTTAACTAAACCTTAAAAATATCTTAATGGGAAGAGACAGGCCTGAAGTCAACAGGTCAGAGGTTTTGTGGTTCTGTTTATAGATACTACATCCTTTCATATTGCGTGATCATACGGGAATTCATGAGATCTTGTGGGTCTTTGAGACTTCAGCTGTCAGTCATGGCCGCAGCCGTGCCGCAACAAATCCGGACCTGGTGGGTCCGACACGCAGCAGAGCCAATCTGCAGCTGTTGGTTTGGCAGTTGGTGGAAATCCAGGGTTACAGTGCCGCGGTCAAGCTGATGCTCTGCTCGGTGTGTTCCATGCAGATGCTGAAGGTGGATTTTTGCGTCAGTATTTGACGCTGAGAGACACTGACCAAGCGTCAGGATTTTGCAAGTTGGGAGTGAGAATGTGTTGTACCAGCAGGTATGGCATTGAAGCCAGCTAGGCAGGATTAAGAAGTACTCTTCCTTTACACTGCTCTCTTTACAGCCATCTGAAAGCAGCAGGTGTCTGGTCCATCTGCAGTCTCTAACTGGAATGATGATGGCACTACCAAGCAATAGTTACTACTGAAATGAAGTTTCATGAACCATTACTTGTATTTCCTAAACCCACTAGATTTTGGTCTTAAAGAAAACGTCTCAAGGAATGTCAACCCGGTGTGCTTTCAATGCTCCATAACAGAGCATACCATCTGTGGGCTATGAAAAAAAACGGAAATGCTTCAAGAAGCTTCATTTAGACATCACTAATAATTACACACAGCAGTTCAGCTGGTTACAGTTTGTGGAACCAGCCTCCGACTGTTAATAACCACAGAACCCTCAGTGCTTGTGTGCACATCAAACCTGTGTCGTTTTGATCAATTATTCATCACAGTTTCTCTCCGCATTGAAAACAGTTTACACAGCTCCATGAAAGATAGTGAATCACTTAAAACTTCTCACTCCGCTCATAACTCCCTCAGGAATGCTTTTTCTGATCCCACCTCTTGCCCAAGGCTGCCACAGAGCCTGGACATGAAATTGTCCCGACAAACTTGACATGGCATATTAGACTTTTAAACTTGGTCACTGACTCTTCCTGAATGGATTCATGCTGAATCTTCTGCTGATGTCGGCTTGTCTGAATTTCTTGGGGCTATCTCTGCCTGATGATCTCAACTGGCGCACAGACCCATCTCCTGCTCTGTGTGATGTCTCTGTGTGATGTTTTTTTCTGTTTACATTGTGACATCTCTCAATCTTAATGCATTTCAGATCCGCTTATTTGAACTTAAAAACTTGCTACATTTCAACTTCAGGAGCCCACGTAGCTACAAATCGCAATGTTTTTTCCCCACTCAGTACTACACTGTTTTTCAGTGTTCGTCTGGTTCTGTTTGGTAAATTATGTCCCACTTGCTTGTCCGTCCCACTGAGGAAGCATAGGAAAGATGCAAGGAAATCAAGGATATGTGGCTTTAGAGGTATGATACCAAATATGTACGTTTATGTTTCTATATATGTTATGTTATATGTTTTGTTAGACTTTAGCTTACGTAGAAAATGATGAGTGTTAAAATTAACATTAGGGACAGCTAGCGACCATAACGGTAATGTCTAATTTGGTAATTGTACCATGCTTTGGGATGTTTAACAGCAACTTTTTACATTATGCAACGAATGTTCTGCCCACCTTGTCTCTTGCATGTGCAGTACTTCCTCTGCAGGGACAACTCTTGAATGCAAGAAATCCTGCGAATCCTCCTATGTCATGACAAGGGATGCAAGACCTTGCAAAAGTTCAACCATGATTTTTTTTTTCTGTATCCATGTCCCCTATGGTGCTCCATACATTTTGTATCTGACCTTGTCAACAAATTAAATCCCCAAAGAATGGAAAGCTGCTATTGTTATTCCCTCACTCGAAAGAAGGTGATAGACTTGTATGAAGGTCATATATTATATAACTGAAGCCTAGATAACAAACTGTCTTTCTCTGTTTATGGACCGTTCTAAGGCCTTTGATACCGTTGACCAAAATACTTTAATTGGACGTTCTACAGCTATTGCTTTTTCTGAACATACGGATTGGTCTGGCTTCTGTTTATTTTCTAGAAAGAACCCAGGCTAAATGGCCCGAGGGTGCTACCTCAGAGGTACTGCAAGTCCTTAAAGGGGTACCACAAGGTTCAGTTCTAGGCCCTCTATTGTATACTATTTACATAAATTGCTGGTGGCAGAATATCACAAATGATCCTCATGTACAGCGTTCCAGCCACTCTCAAAGCTTTGGAATAGCTTCAGTATGCTTTTAATAGTTCAAAGAAAGCTTTCTCAGTTGCAACTTCTACATGCAGAAAAAAACTAAACTGTGTTGATTACTGTTTCAAGAAGAGTAAGATCTAGGGATGAGCGAGTACAGTATTATCTGTATCTGTATCTGTATCTGTTTACCACATGAACTATCTGTATCCGTATCCGTACTCGGACTAAACCGGAAGTGGTCAGATTTAACCAGGAAGTGGGTCGGGTTCTCTTGAAATGTGCGGGGCTTTAACCGGTATGTTATTTAAGCATGCAATTGATATGAGTTGATCAAAAATTGTTATATTTATTGCTGATTTGAAAACTATTTACATGACAGCATCGAGCTTCAGATCAATGGTGTTGTCATGGTAACAAACAAACTAAACACAGAACGTTTTGCAACAACGAATACAACACATGCGGTTGCAATTATGAAGTAAAATGTAATGAACAAGAGTTTTCATATTCTATATAACTTTCTTTTTTTAACTTTTTATTTTTTTATAATCAGTGTGATTTTTTTTTTTTGGTGTTGGTCTTTGATTATGGTGATGTGTTAAATGCCTCATCTCTGCATACCGTGTATCAGGGGGCTTTAAGATGTATACCAATTTATGTGGATCGCTTACACAGCATTGTGTTTTCTGCTCAAAAGTGAATTGGCAAACTTCATGTCCACGCTGCCTCAGTCAATCATTTATAAAGCCATCCTTGGTAATAGTCCTACCTATTAATCATCTCTTTTAAACGTGTATTATGGAACCGACAACCTTTGTTTGCAGGACTTTTTACGTTTTCAGGTGTGTGTTTTTAGGTTTTCTGCACCTACTGCATGGCATAATGTACAGACGTAGCTTAGGCTTCACAATATAAAAACACTGAATTAGTTTAAAACTATGATGAACTATATTGAGTCCAGGCTCTCTGTGCAAATAGTTATGTGAAAATGTTAATGTTTCTTAAATGTATGCAATTTTTATGTTTATTGTTGAAACTCTTTGTTGCTGCTACTCTTTACCAGGTCTCCCCTGTAAAAGAGACATTTGATCTCAATAGGACAAACCTGATTCCGTATAGGCTAAATTTTATATATATATTTAAATGCTCTGAATCAGCATCATTAGTCCTTCCCTGCACCCAGAGTTTTCCCCAGCCAATCAGCTCCCTGCCTGTTTTCCTGCCTAATCTCCTCATTTACCACACTTAAGCTTCTCTGCCCATGTTTCCACTTGCATTTCATCACCTCATCAGATTAGTTTGTAGTAGTGATTTTCAGTTCAGTCTTTGATCCTTGGTTTGTTCTTTTATGATCACTTTGCACGGATCTCAAATAAAAACTTTTTTCTTAATGTTCCTGTTGCCTGCAGTTTCTAATGCATTTGGGTCCACCTGCTCCACGCTTCATGACAAAAAGCAAACACTCGGTGCAGAGAAAGTACTGACAGCTGGTCATTCAGACAGGATGGACATCTAAAACATGGGTCATCATTAATAACGATCATATTATTTATCAGATCAATTCCACACAAGTTTAAGTACATTCTAATAATTAAAATGTTGCACACATATCCAGTTATGGATATAGTTTTTAGTTAAAAAAATCATTATTGAATGCTGTGTGGAATAGCCAGACCCTCCTTTGCAGCGTAGTGGAGGAAGGTCTGCCTATAGGAGATGACCTCAGAAGTGACTTTGATTGGTATCCTCTTATCATAACTGATAAATGATGTCCAAAACTTCACAAAATAAGACCTTAGTTGTCATAAACTGGAATTTTCCATTAAAAAAGACAGGTTTCCACTGGCTTGATGCGTTGTGTCTTTTCATTTCTAATCTTCTTAAAAGTAACTGGTTTCAGAACTTATCATGACTTTGATATTGGAAAAACTTCTCAGCTCAACTGGCTGGTTTTAAATGCCAGGTTATCATGCTGCACAGAAATGAGCTTTCGTCCTTCCTGGGCCACCTCCCTTTCACCATGAAAACAGTTCCTCAGGGCTGCTCTCCTCTTTCCATTTGATGTGACCTTATCTTCACCTCCCTTTGCTGATGCATTTTCTTTAGGACAAAGGTTGGATTCCTATTTCTTTTTTCTTGGAACAGTGGAAGTTGCTTTCACTTTTTCTTTTGCTTTCATAATGTGGAGGCAGAATGGATTTCATGGATGCTGTCTGGTTAAAGTTAGGAGGCTTCACTTGTTTGCCTCTGCAATCCTCTGTCCTGATCACTATCCATCCCATCTCTGCAGCGTGTTGCATTCAATGTCCCCTCTTAGCCAGGATCAGAAGATGGTGGTCAAGTCAGTCATTATTAATTTTACATAATTGCAATTTATAATTTAAAGCAATTATAAAATAATTTAGAAAGTAGTTTTTGGGGCCTTTTTAGGCCTTTGTTTTAACGGTACAGACATGAAAGGGGAGAGACAAAGGGAATGACATGCAGCAAAGGGTTGCTGCCAACTCCCGGGTTGGAGTTGAACAACGCGCAGTTGCTTCAAGGAGTAAACTTCTTTATACATGCACCTGCTCTACCAACTGAACTAGCCCGATCCCTGAATAATTATTTTATATGAAGGGTGCATCGTTACATAATTGGCACTGCGATTTTTCACTGTTTCCGGGGAGATGCTCTGTAAGGATCGTTAATGTTAATGTTGTGTTTTATCTCATTCATCCATGTTAAATCAGAGGCACGTCACTGATTCTACATTCACTTCTCTTTGAATGTGAGGTTGTCTCACCACTGTGATATTTAACAAAATTTATGTGGACCACAGTAAATAACTCAATTCTATTACAGGGCTGTAGTCAAGTCCACCTTTGTTGAGTCCAAGACCAGGACTGTCCACATATTTCCTGTTGGTTCCAGTAGCTACAGCGTGCATGATGACCCGCAGGGACAAAGTTTGAGAATAGAAGCATTTATACATCCGAAACATTATTCTACAAAAAAGGCAGCGTAGAATTGAATTAGTGACCCTGATTAATTTTTTCAATGAAGCCAGAATCTGAGTGACGTCCGTGATAGCATTGAGCTTGGGTCAGACATGCAGGGATGTAGTCAAGTCCAACTTTACCAAGTCTAAGACACGTCCAAGACCAGGACTAGTCAAGTCCAATTCAATACCAAGTCCAAATGAGAGACTGTCGAGACTGAGACAGAAAAAAAGATCCTCAAGACCGTTTACTTACGTACGTGTTCATAATTGATGGGACGTGAAAGACATTATATATTCTATTTTACGATTATCTTTTTGCTTTATTATTTTTATTGATCAAAAGTGCAGTAACACACTATTGGATCAAAGTAGGCCATAGTATTTACTTTAAGTTCAACTTTATATGTGATTCTGGTTTAACAAGAACATCCTGGTCTACCAATGGTAAATGTAACAAATAGCAAGCAACACAGGTGTCACTGAAATTTTCTTTTTTCCCCATTCTTGAAGGTAATACTTTTCCTGTTAAGCAACCAAGGATGGAATGTAAATGTGCTGTATTTATATAGCAAATTTATATATATTTCTAGTCTTACCAATTGGTAAGCAACCACTCTAGCCCTGAGCCACAGCCACCCCTATGGAGCAACCAATACTTGTTTTCTCAACAAGCGTGCTTCATCAATGGTTTTGTTTTGAAGGAGGAAGCTACTTTGGAAAGAAAGCATGTAAAGCTATACTCGTTAGAGACCAACTTTAATAGTTGGCGAGTCCAAAGCCCGAGTCCGAGACAAGTCAGAGTCCAAATACTGATGAGTCCAAGACAAGTTGGAGACTTATTGTTATTATTAATTATTATTATTATTAATTTAAAACTATTGTAAGGAAGGTTGTGATGGAGACATGTTCTTGTTTTTCTTGAGAGTCTAATTGTGTTTTTTAACATTTTGTACTTTTTTACCTTGAAAATGTAACTTGGTGTTTATGTACGTGTTGTGATTTGGCTGCTACCTTGGCCAGGTCTCTCTTGTAAAAGAGATTCTGAATCTCAATGAGACTTCCTGGTTAAATAAAGGATTAATAATAATTATTATTATTCTCCTGTGTAGCACTTTAAGATTCCTTGGAATGAAAAGTGTGTTATAAATAAAATATATTATTATTATTATTATTATTATTATTATTATTACTTGAGTACTACAGTATTATTACTATTAGTATTTTGTATTTTAGCCAGATCCAGCATTCACCTGTTTGATTTGGGTCAATTAGCATGCTTTACCATGCAATGGCAAAATAAATGATGATGATTGGATGAGTCTATGTATTGTATTTTTAAACTCTATATAATCCTTCTTCTCACCTATAAAGTTCTTCATGGTCAGGCACCATCTTATCTTTAAGAGCTTATAGTACCTTACTACCCCACCTGAGCACTGCGCTCCCAGCATGCTAGGTTACTTGTGGTTCCTAGAGTCTTTAAAAGTAAAATGGGAGCCAGAGCATTCAGCTATCAGGCTCCTCTCCTGTGGCATCAGGTTCCAGTTTGGGTTCAGGAGGCAGACACCATCTCCACACTTAAGAGTAGGCTTGAGACTTTTCTCTTTGATAAAGCTTATAGTTAGGGCTGGCTCAGAAGAGTCTTGAACCATCCCTTAGTTACGCTGCTATAGCCCTAGACTGCTGGGGGACCTCCCATGATGCACTGAGCACCTCTCTCCTCTTCCTTCTCTCCATCTGTTTGCAACCTC
>NC_045742.1:29851908-29852194 GCF_008692095.1 Etheostoma spectabile
TGCATGTTACTAACTCAACTTCTTCCCTGTCCCGGAGTCTTGTGCTCTCTCGCCCCTCTCCTCTCTCCTCCTATGGCTTCCTGCAGGCGTTTTTGGCTCTGGAGCTGTGGTGCCTGGATCTGTGGTTGGAGTCACCTGACCCTGCAGATGACCCTGAGCCATGGTTCTGCTCGAGGTTTCTGCCTCTGTCACCTAGTGCTTGCTCTTGGTTGGAACTGTTGGGTTTCTGTAAATAACATCACAGAGTACAGTCCAGACCTGCTCTTTTATGAAAAGCGCAATGAGA
>NC_045742.1:29852204-29855366 GCF_008692095.1 Etheostoma spectabile
TTGTGATTTAGCGCTGTATAAATAAAATTGAATTAAATACCTTCACATTATTGAAGAGCAACGTGCACATGTGAATTTCATTTAATATTTAAAAAAAGACCACACAAAGGGTTAGTTCCCTTAAATTATTCAAATTAAAGGCAACTGGATGACCCACATAATTAAGTGTTTACAATTTGACCCTCTAAGTGTAGTGTGTGTCTGCACACACGTTTGCATGTCTTTGTGTGTGTTTGGTCTGATTGTGGCTTCTTATCAGTGGCCTATCCATGTCCTCTGCTGTGCTGGCCGCCAGCCCGGGACAAGCTATGGGTGTGTCTGTGTAGTGCCCGCCAAGCTCCACCCCTGTGTGTTGCCAGCGGTTCTAAAGTCCTGCATTGATGCGCCGATTAACAGTCCAGCCTCTGTCCATAATTTTATCTCTTATCTGTCCTGATAAGGAAATTGCCGCCTTATCAAATCCCAGCATCCAGCCTGTTACAGTGTGGAGAGGACAGCCACAGTGCACACATAGAGCTGGTGAATAATTTGTATTCCCAGTGGAGACAAAATGTCTTCCCCCCTCAATGTGATAAATGCTACTCCACCAACAAACCATACATTGTACTCCTAAAATATAAGTATTTTAAACTAACCAAAGTATGTTATATAAACACATAGTGCCATAGAACAATGAAATCTGACCGATACAAAAACCTGGAGAGCTAATTGGCGCCGGCTACCAGGGGCAGTTGTTTTTGCCGCCAATAGGTGACTGTGAGCCGGCTACAGGCACTGCCAGATGACGGCCCTTTGAGGGGCCGTGGTATTCCGTGTTCAGCCTGAGAAAAGTGAGCAACTAGTTATGTTTAAGAAAAAGGCTGTGGTTAAAAAACTCCCAAGGAATGCATTTCAGTTTGAAAAATGGAGCCAAACATCCGCCCACCCTATGCAGTGCTTTCTGCTTTCATACAGCCGTTGTTAGTGTGCTGCATACAGTTATGAATACGTGGAATAGATATGAATTCCAGTGCTTTGCTTTTCATAGCTATATACGTATGAATGTTTCATGAAGAACAGCCTGACTCTCCCTGTCTCGGGCAGGCCCTGAGCTCCACCTTCTGATTTCCTGAAACAAAAGAAAAGCACAGAACAACAAAGCTGTAATGATGTTGACTGAACAAAGACTTGGTTACTGATTTTGTCTTACGCAATTTTTCTAAGGATGCATAGCTAGAACATTCCAACTGAAATAGCTTAACAGACCAGACCCAGAGTCTTCATCAGTTGCTTTCTTTGTGGTGGAAACACAGTTCCAACGGATAATCTTGCCAGTCTGACTGGCAGATCATTTTGTATCTACAAGTACTTTACAGAACAATCAGGTGTTTATTACACTAGTATCTACCTTGCACTCCAAGCTCTCCTGTAATTAAACTCCATGTCTTCTCTTTTCTGGTGTTGTCCTGAAAAAAGACCTGTGATGTCTATTGTGTTGTTTCCACCTCGCCCCGCGGCTCCTGGGTAAACAGACCTGGCGCGTATCTTTAGCGGAGCGGATATCGCTTCTGGGACGCGCCGTGCCGCAGCTGGTTGGAATATCTAGCATGGACTTGAATGGTCTTGATTGCCTGCAGGGGTCGCGGTGAAATGAGTCATTGTTATGAAATTATTGATAAATCAGGTCATTTTGACCATATGGCAGTAACAATAAACCAGCTTTTCTTTAATGTCGCCAACTGTCGTTTGTGCTCTTCTTTCTTTCTATTTTTAAAGTCTAAGTTCCGATACCGTTTAGGCACCGGCACCATTTAAAACGTATCACTTTAGCACCGGTATCCCAAAAAACCTAAATGATGTCCAACCCTCTCAGCAACTGGAATCAAACCTGACACATTTCCAGCATGTTTTGCCCGGATGAGTTAATGCTGCTCAGATGGCCAACAAAGGTGTAACACACTTACACTCACAAGTACTGGAAAATAAACTGGTTACTTAGTTATGTTGTCATTTTTTGAAATGCTGGGTTAGCTAATGACTTGTGCACACTACTGTCCCCTCCACCCGCTGCTTATGACTCGTCTGCAGCCTCATGTGTAGGGGAACCTGCTATCAGCTGGATGCTGCTGCTGCCTTTTAACCTCCGAACACACAGTCGTGTGACAGCAGAGAGAGATTTGGGTCTGACATCAGTGTTATCTACCTCTGGCACAACAACACAAGCCAGAGATTACACTAGTTCACCCAGTACACCCTGCAGAGATGTCTGAGCTGGACATCCATGCCGGACCTGCAGGTCTGAGGCTGGCAGACAGAGAGAGAAGCGAGCTCATCCACTGTATCATTTAATTATCAACAAACAGTTTTCATTGTCACAAAGACAAGTTGTTGTGTGTTTTTGTTTGAAAATACATAGCACAGTGTTGGTTCTATTCAAGATTTTGCATATACCAATTGACTTATTGAGACCTAGTATAAAATGCACATTAGTAAAATACATTTTCACTAAAATCCATTTTGATGTGTCTGATTTACTTCATTGATTAGTAGCGATAGTGTTTAATTTAACAATTCTCACAGAGAACTCGGATCTCTGGGTCAGGAAACGGCCTGCGAAGGCTAAAGGAGGTCACTGGACAACTGGCCAATGCATGGTATTGACTCATTTTTAGGGCCAATATCAAGTGATGTCCAAATGACGCTCCAACAAGCATTTTCTTTATTATCTGAGCCCACTAGATGGCGATCTCTGATCAAGAAAGGGTTGAAATTAATCGGTGACGTTTTTGTCTTTAAACCAACATCTAGTGTGCTCAGAAAATAAAGACAATGCTTGACTTACATCCTGCTACGCTCTGCGGTGCCTTGTTACGTCCTGCTACGCTTTGCGGTGCCCTGCTGTGCCCTGTTATGCCAAGAACTACTACAAAGAACTACTACAAACCACTTTTTTTTGGGATTGTTGTTGCCACTCTTCATTCTGATCCCAACCGGCCCGTCAGACACCGCCTACCAAGAGCCTGGGTCTGTCCGAGGTTTCTGCCTAAAGGGCAGTGTTTCCTCGTCACTGTCGCACTGTTGCTTGCTCTGGAGGAAACTTCTAGAACTGTTTGGTCCTTGTAAATCTGGGAGTGTGGTCAGACCTACTCTATCTGTAAAGTGTCTCGAGATAACTCTTGTTTT
>NC_045742.1:29855376-29855480 GCF_008692095.1 Etheostoma spectabile
ATTGATACTATAAATAAAATTGAATTGAAATTGACAAAGCTTCATTTGACCATCACTACCAATAACCCACATCAGAAGAAGAGACCTGCTCAGTCTCTCTCACA
>NC_045742.1:29855490-29857487 GCF_008692095.1 Etheostoma spectabile
CACACACACACACACACACACACACTCACTGATTGACACACATTGATCACCAGAAACCTGCATCTATGTTTGACTGATGAACAATTTAAGTCATATTTTCAGCAAGAGTGCACATCACAACTTCATTCCACCTAGCAGTGAGGATATGCTACTGTACAGGGAACACACACACTCACACACACACACACACACACACACACACACACACACACACACGCATGTACGTACGCACGCACACAAGCTAAAATGAAGCATTTAAACAGAGGGTGAACACAGGTACAGTATCTTCAGACAGACAGTATGATATGTGTTAATAATTATGTGTTTTTTGAACATGGAAGCATGTCAAAAATTCTATTAGAAACACCAAAAACAAGTTTGAACCTGGAAATGAACATGATATGGGACCTTTAATGTCGGGGACAATGCAGAGGCATCTCGAGTAGTTCCATAATCAGCTCTAACTCCATGCCTTCACAAGTTCTGCACTTTTACTGACATCAACATGCAGTAAACGGACCAGCTTTGGGGGGTGGGGGGACCAGTTTGACAATTTAACAACCTGTTCTAGATAAAACCCACTGTCTTAATAGATGCGAGGAAAGTTTGCAGCTCGTACCTGCCAGCCTCAGTGATGAGTCCAGGCTTATTTTCCCGAAGTAGGAATGATTTGAAGCAGTGCAAGGTCACATTGGCACACTGTTCTACTTTGCTGACACAATTAAACAATGACGGGCAGGCTGAGCTAAAAAACTTGCCACTTTCCCTGAGATACATTTCCCTTTCTCTCTTTCTCTCTCCCCTTTCAAATAGGCTGAAATGAATTGCAAAGCTATTAACAAGGAAAATGGTTCAGAACGCTAAGATAGCATCTGTGTCTTTTTTTTTTCTTTTCTGAGAAGCCGAGGCAGTGCACGTGAGGGTGCGAAAGAGATTAACCCCTTCTCATAAATTCTCATTAGAAGC
The DNA here is from genome assembly GCF_008692095.1 of Etheostoma spectabile. NCBI lineage: Eukaryota > Metazoa > Chordata > Actinopteri > Perciformes > Percidae > Etheostoma > Etheostoma spectabile. The sequence continues at coordinate 29,856,457 of NC_045742.1, forward strand.
CACTAATCTGTTCTTTTTGTGCTGCAGGAGGACTGTGTGAAGGCTCAACGGAAGCGGTGCTGTGATAAGAAGGAGAATGTAACATGTCAGTCAGTGTGAAGAGAATGTGACACAGGTGAACACATGTCAAAATCTCACGCATGCAGCTGCAAACACTTAAACCATCTAAACTGAAAATACAGTTCATATTGGGATGTAGCTGTGGTAAATACAATCACTTCTAAGTTTCTATTGCTTTCTCAAGCTATAGGCATTATGTACCTAAGTAGGGGAATAAAAAGAGAATAAGATAGAAAGAGGGTCAGTGTCAGAGGTATGTATGTGAGGTCTTATCACTAGCCATGTTTCCACCCACACGCTTGCATGCAAATTAGCTGATATAAAATCAAAATGCCTCATAAAAAACTTTAAAATTCGATTTAATTTCATGAATATGGACACAAGTTTGTACGTTCGATCTCTTCAGATTTTCTTTTTACCATAAACGGCTCATGTGATGAACGCTGATGGAAATGTTATTTGCCAAATAAATAATGCATTGCGATTACGTGTTGTTTTTGGTCATATCCGCCATGTAATTCTGCTTTCTTTGCAGAAACGGCAGGTGTCAACAGAGATAGATATAAGTGGCAACGAGAGACTTTTTTAAATTTAATATACAAGCGAAACATGACAGCTTTTATATAGCAAGATCTAAGAAATGCCATAACGTGCATCTGCCTCCACATGTCATCATAGTGACGTTGTGATAGTCTTATTATAGCGTGATGTGTTGCTATCAGCTGGAACAAAAGCACTATTACAACTTGAGCAGTATTAATTATTAGCATCTGTAGGTAGAGAGTGCGATCCATTTTGGCTAGCAAACTTTGTTCCCAATTGTTTGCTTGAATGTTGTATGATTGTATAAAATCTATTCCATGTACCACTTGACCACAAAACAGCATGTGACGTCATTATGCACAGGTTTTTATTTTCTTTTAAGCGCCCATATTATGCTCATTTTCAGGTTCATAACTGTATTTTGAGGT
>NC_045742.1:29857497-29861709 GCF_008692095.1 Etheostoma spectabile
AATAGGTTTACATGGTTTCATTTTCAAAAAACATCACATTTTCGTTGTACTTCACATTGCTGCAGATCCTGTTTTCACCCTGTGTCAGGTCTCTGTTTAGCAACAGAGTGAGACATCTCACTTGTCTTAGCTACAGAGTGAGACGTCTCCCTTCTATACTATTTCAGTTGGGAGTCGCACATGCGCAATAGCTAGGTAAGATAACAACAGCTCGATAGAAACTCTTTCTTCAACGTTGGTCAGTACAAGGCCGGATTAGCTGGGAGACGTCTTCTAAACGAGGGGCATCTTTTGGAGATTATGGTAAAGTAGTGTGTGTTGTAGAAGTGTCTTGCCATTGAGAACGAGCTAGTATGTGCCACGGCCAGCCACCCCATCTCAGCTAGTGACATAGAAAGCCGTGCAGATTGTTAACAACTCTCCCGGAGACTGAAGACAGAGGACATTCAGAAACCTGTAGCTCACTCAAAACACCATGGGTAGTTTTTTTCCAAGTTTGTCTGCGTCTGGAAGCACCAGAGACACAAAATAACACCCCAAATCCCAGAATAAGTGTTTTTTTTCACAACATGGGCACTTTACAGCCATTGGATGGAAACACACTTTCACCGGCTTTAGTCACATGAATGTTTTTTGCGAACTTCAGATCTTTTGATTGACAAGAGGTTGGAAACATAGCGAGTGGCTCACACACAGTGTGTGCATGGCTCACAGCAGCGATGCAGGGGTCAGCTCTCATGACTCTCCAGGCCAAAGGATGTCCAGCGGTTTGAAAAAAAAGGGTGCAGAACTCCTTAGAGAACCTGTTTCCCTTTAAAGGAATCAACCTCTCTGTAAATTGAGTTCTTCTTAATCACAGTATCCTAAATCATTATTCTCCTACGGTAAATCTACCATAAGACATAACGTTAGGTTAGTGTCAGGATCTCACATTAACATAGTGTCTCCCCATTCTTCCTGCTTATTCCTCACGTCTGTATCCAGATTTGACTTCACAAAAGCTTTAAAAAGTGGTTTTGGGTCGGTAGCTCATAAAAACTTCAAGTGCTCATTTTATGCTCATTTTCAGGTTCATAATTGTATTTAGAGGTTGTACCAGAATAGGTTCACATGGTTTAATTTAGCAAAAAACACCATATGCTGCAGCTCCTCTTTTCACCCTGTGTGTGGATCTCTCTGTTTTAGCTACATAGTGAGGCAGCTCACTTCTGTTCCATATTTGTTGGAAGTCGCACATGCGCAGTAGTTAGGTAAGGACTACTAGCCAGTCAGAAGCAGAGCATGAGGGCATGCTAGGTGAGCATTATAACGTGTGTTACAAAGTGACACACAAAGTTTGTCACGGTGAAGGCTGGACTACAATAGAGCTTTTTGGAGCAGTTTGTGTACAGTGTTTTTTGTTGGAGATGGTGAGTCCCTTTGGGGGGGACTTTGGACTTTGGACATCTATAGCCTGCACAACATAGATATATAGCACTGTAAAGGAAAGGGAAAAAGCCAAAAAAAAGCATAATATGAGCACTTTATGTTCTGGCTTCTTCACATTGTTGATGGCCCATCTCACCACACAGACACTTTGAGGCATTTTCTTGTTTGCTAACAGATGGACTTGACGAGGAGGAAACCTTCACGCAATAAGTCAATGTCAAGTCAATGTGTGTGTGTGTGTGTGTGTGTGTGTGTGTGTGTGTGTGTGCGTGTGTGTGCATCTGAAGGCATCAAATACGTTGTCATGTCAAATATTTCATTCCTGCCCGACCTCTGCTAATTCTCCATGCATTCTCACAGTTGTGTGTTTTGTGTTTTTATCCCTGTCTGATGTGGTGATATGTAACATGTGTAATCAGGTCCGGTGCATCCATATGTCCCTTGTATTCTGCATCCAGCGGAGCGTTAAACAACATGACAACGTACTTGCAGCTCTCTCTGTCAGGTCATACTTGATCATCAGCGGACATGATGGGCCGTGTCCCGGCCCGCGTGCCGCCGCTGACCCCGCCGGCATCGTGTCCTGCCTCTGCAGGGCCTGGCAGATGCAGGCGGGGGCCATTTGGCGTGGCACATATGCTGCGTGTCTCTGAGGCCATATGGGCATCAACATCCACAGCCTGCTCTCCTTGCTCTATCACTTCACCCCACCACCTGCTTCGCCTTCTTCCCTCAGTCCTTTTCCTCTTGCTTTGATCCCCTTTCTCTGTGTTTCTTCTTTTCCTCCTCACATCTCAGGTTCCTTTTCTTGAGACGTCAGGCGTCTCAACTAGTCTCCTGCAGTATAGAAGACACACAGAAAATGCAAACAGACAGAGAGAGAGAGATGTGAAAAAGAGAGATAAAAGAATTGCCTTTTATTCGACTCTGCGGGAGTCGGTGCTTGTTGTGTGTGTGTTCTCCTTTTGCGCTGAGGGAGAAAAGAGAGAATGAGCCCACCAGGACATAAAGACTCCAAAACACTCTTCACAATAGCAGTTTTGATGTGAGAGGGAAAGAGGCACAGTTCACCAAAGCAGGAGCAGCAGAAAACACAAACCACATCTGAGTCAAATGAAGACAAAAGATAAGCAGGGTTTATACTTTGAATTTAAAAGAAGCTGTCTCCAGTGCTGGAAAAAAATAGTTTTATATGCCTGGGTAAAGTGAAATTCCCAAAGGTTTTAGAAAAGAATTATAGGGAAATAAAATTAGTTTTATGAATCTTTTGTATATGTTTTTCATACTGTAATATAACTAACTTTACTTTACATCCCTTCAATAAAAGCATGTCAACATCGTTGTGATATAGGCAAAATAGTATACCTTTCATATAAAAGCATGTATTTGTACAGCTTTGGGATCTGGATCACAATTAAATGATGCACTTTGTGTATGAACTTCATAACTATATTACCACCTTATCTCACATAAAATATGATTAAAGTTGTTATGATCAATACACTATTTTGAATCAATAAATTTACTTTTTTATAATGTAAAAAGAAGAGAAAAAAGAAAAAGAAAAATGTAATCCAACTATATTTGCTGTCATCAGTTTGTGCTATGCAAGGTACACTTAATGCTAATTCTGGGTGATTTGGCTCAGAAAAATATAATTGTATGTCAATTTTAATATGTTTTGGTTTATATGTCATGATACAGCAGATGTCGGAATCTCTCTGTTGGACAGCAGAGGTGATATGATCATATAATTTGAGGAGTGCGTGGAAAAACAACAAAAGATAACACTGACCTAGGGCTGGGCAATATGTCAACATCATATTGAAATTGATTTATTGCTGGACATTGTCTTACATTTTGGGATATGGTAATATTGTGTTATCAGACGTCACAAGTCTTTTCCTGGTTTTACAGACTGCATTATGGTAAATTGATGTCAGTGTCTGAACTGACCAAGTCATTATTTACGACATTCCACTTGTGAGATTACTCCGGTACGGCAATGTCCGTTAGGGCTGCACAATTAATCAAATCATCACGATTTTGACTTCCCACGATCAAATTTGCGTGATCGAGCGATTATTTTTTTAAAGCGTAATTTCATAGAACGCTCCGGGTTTTTTGCATAGCCCATCTGCCGCTACTACCGTCTGATCATGAGCCAGTCAGTTGTTCCTGCACCGTGCAGCTTAGTTTCTAGATGTAGACAGTCACAGAGGACAGAGTAACAGGAGGAAAACTCAACAGAGCAGTCGGTTATACGTCTGTCCTTAGGTTTACCAGTCTACCAGTAAACGCAACATTTTGTCCCGTTTGTTGTTTTTCAGACTACAGCGGTGACCAGTGCTAGTCGGTGCTAGTTAGCGTCTGTTAGCTGTTAGCTAATAGCGTCTGTTAGCTGTTAGCTAATAGCGTCTGTTAGCTGTTAGCTAGTAGCGTCTGTTAGCTGTTAGCTCCTCTAGGACGCACCGGCGCTAATGTCCTCCCATCCGCTGCAATGCTGTTTATATGGATATGGTTTAATTTTGCGTTACGTGACCCATTTCGTCTGTAAAGTCGTGCCTGTGTTGGATCTCTCCTCTCCTCTCTATCGTCTACTCTCCACGCAGCCCCGCCACACAGCGCCGGTCCAAACTTCTGACATTTGTCTACAGTTTTAATTTTTTATTAACACAGCTGTATATTGTTAAGTATGAGGGGCAAACCTGTATTTGTACCAGTGTTTCCATGGTAACTCTGGTATTGTGGCCGCTACAGCGAAGAACACAGAAAAAGTTACTG
>NC_045742.1:29861719-29867432 GCF_008692095.1 Etheostoma spectabile
AACTTCAGTTGGTAGAGTAACAGCGTTGCACCATTGGGAGAATATCATAGTTCATAAAAATGCAGCGCAGTGAAGATACAGACGTTTCATACACACGCCGTGTGTATCCGCCATTCGACCCGTGCTGGACCCGTTCATAATGATCAGTCGTCTCTCTGTGAGTAGCGTCCATCACACTCCCTCTCGCAGTTATAAACAGCCTATGTGACAATACAATTTGTTTTGGTTAAAATCAGCAAATAATTGTGAGAATAATCGCGATCAAAATTTTGATACAAATAATCGTGATTATCATTTTGGCCATAATCGTGCAGCCCTAATGTCCGTTACCTTCCTCTTTCTTTGTATTGGCATTCTAAACTCCGGTAGATTTCTGAGGACTATGGTTACCTGCTCCTCAAGTCTCTGCAGGGTAAATCCAGACAGCTAGCTAGACTATCTGTCCAATTGATGTATTATACTTTCTATAAAGCCCAGATCTACATTGCCCTGCTGTATACTAATGTACTTTGGAATCTTTGTTCATTTTGACACCACTCTATTGCGTATAGGTTTTATATTAATGGTTACAGAATGTTCAGTCATGAGGATAGGTGCAAAGCCAGAAATCTATCACTGGAAATTTGAATGAATGGAGGTCTGATCTCTGACAACAGTTTCACCTAATGAATTAAAATACATCCTTTCAAATTTTAGCAGAGAGCAGTAAATGACCAGGAGGGGAGCGGGATACCTTATGTTGATTGATGGTCAGTGTTACCTGCTCTCACTTCACACTATTTAGCCTCACTTTCTTTCTTTGGTCTTTCCAAACGGTCACTCTTCATGGATAAATAAAAGTAAGCTTCCTGGCGACGCTCCCGTCCAAACGTCTTCATAGCTGTCTTGGAAATTACATCAATGTCAGCATGATCACTCAGCTTTTCATCAGCACAATGTGATCCTCTGTGAAATGGACTGATTCCAAATGATAATTTCCTGCGCTGGGTGTCATATTGGACATCAGTCTTCCTCCATGTTTTACTGTAAGCCTATAATTTCCACTTTCCCTCTCTCTTATTTTATCCTCCATGGGCAACTCTCCTTCACTTCCATAATCTCTATAATCAAGTTTAGCGCTAGTTCATGCAGGACACGGAAGCCACACTCCAGCTGCAGTGAGGTGTGGTGCATCTACCCTAGGGGGCGCCAAAGAGTCACAGAGGAAGCGTGATACCTGAAGAAGAAAAAACTATGTGTGCAGCTCTATTAATATCGTAATTGTGCGTGCGTCTAGGCTATTAGCTTTGTTGTTTCCTTGTCCCAAGTCAATAGAAGTCAGCATTAAGGGAAGCGACAGGTCCCAGCAAAAAAATGCAGGAAATATGATCCTGAGTTGAAGTTAGGGTTCACCTGGTCAGGGTCCGAGGCTGCACCTCTGCCCCAGTCTGAAAGAGACTGAGAGAAATTACCCTTTAACCGCCACCTACTTGTTTTGAGTGTGGGTTTTCCACACTGACCCTGATTAAAACCAAAAACAGATCAAGGCTGCAGGTGGAGGACGACTTGGGTTTATTCCTCTTGGCAGTGCCGCCCCGCATCGAGCACATCTGCGCGTTGGTCTTGACATTGTTCCCACTGACAGAAGCTACAGCCCCAAATGTTCTGAGTGTAGCCCTGAATGTATTTTGAAAAGTTGATTGACAAATATGAAGCCGTATGTTGCTTGGTTTCCACTCTCGCTGTAAAGAGCTGCTGTGCAGTTCCAGGTTTACAAATTTGCTCTGCTGTCGACACGCTGCGGCAAATCGGATGTGTTTGGCTCTGTGTATTTCTGCCGTAGTTCCGGTTTTCCACTTCCGACGTAGAGCATTGTACAGCGTCTCATATATGTCTCATACGTATTACAGTACAGCAGGCGATGGTACAAGTAGATTATTCTCTGAAATATAATTACTTTATTCTTATTATATAGTGTAGGCTAATAGCCTATTATTATGACTCCTCCAAACCTCGGAGAACACATATGTAATGAGTTATTTTGTGCACAAAGTGTTGGACATGTGTGGAAATATTGCGCAAACATCTGAAATATTAAAGTCCAGGGGTTTATTAATGAAGTAAAATTTATAATGTTTAATTTAAGTGAATAATTGTCATGCTCATTCACGGAGGTTAATTTCCCGACAAAAGATGCAGAAGAGAAGGCAAGAGTAAATGATGCCTAGGCTACATGTGTGCTGACTCAGATATCATTACAAACATCGATCCAAAGGAGACTAGATAGATGCAAGCAATACAGAATGCCCAAGAGCCTTCAGACTGCAAAATATCCCATTATGTTTTTATATTTGGATTGTAATCTGTTTCCCTTTATATAAAGATATTTACAGCATATTGATTCAGAAAAAAAGTATGAGTAGGTGCATAACAATTCACCAGAATGCAGGAAATTAAGTGTTTAAGTTGTCAGAGGGTGGACCCCCCAGATCCCCAACATAACCCCCAAAATAACTGACTGACTTGTGGAGAGGCCCACTGATGTTCAGTGATTTTTAAAATAGCCTCAATTAGGCCTGTATGAAGTTGCAAAGAGTTGTTTATGAATGCACCTTTAAAAAAGTTGAGGAAATAAAATGTCTTCAAATACAATATTAAAAAACATTTATATGGTATGAGTTGTTATTGAAAGTCATCATTGCCTGGAACACAAAAGATGGTATTTAGTGCAGAGCTGTGTGTGGCTTAGGGCAGGGGGACGAGATTTTGGGGAAGGGTGGTCTTGGCGGTCCTTATCTTCTCCAAGCGGAGGCTCACATTCACCCAATTTGACAAAACCCTGATTTAGGGGATTGCTTTGTGTGGGCGTTCTAAACTCTGGTGGATTTCTGAGGACCATGGTTAACTGGTGCTAGCCAGACCATCCTTCGCATTGCTGTTGAAGAAGGTTGTGGCAATGCAAGACCATACACCCTCGGATTGACAGCCATTCTATAGAGTTTTCCTGACTCAACAGCTCGGATGCAGGCCTCCTAATAAAAGAACCATCCGAATGGGCGCAAGCTCCAAACGGCCACGGCACTGGTCCATGTAGAAGAGGGAGAGGACGACGGGGGACAGAAAGTGGCAAATCAGTAGTGGATTTAATTTGTGTTTTAGTTTAGTTCTTATTTTGCGATCAATCATGTTCACTCATTTCTCCTGAACATCAGAGTCTATAAGAAAAGTATTGACTTTATAATGACCAATACAAACCTATCATGAATGAATATGCTTTATAAGGTACACCTGTAAAATCTAATGCAGTCCAATACAACAGCCCTGCCTCTGTCTTTACAAAGCTCAGCATCCAAAGTATACATTTTGAGGTCATAGTTAAACCTGGTGTGTTCCTATACGTTCTATCAGTGGGTGTTTCTCTCTCTCTTCTCTGACAGGAAAACTGTTTTTATGTACCAATTAATTTACACTTTTCTGTTTTTGAAAAAAAAAAACTCAACACTTCCTAAAGAAGTATTTCAGCCCCCCCTTCCTGGTGTGCTAGCAATGTGAAACATCCGCACCAAGTGTTGATTATGTTAGCTTAACTCCAATCAACAGAAATGCAACTGAAAAGTAACAACAATTTTGAAGGAGTAGTCTGGGTATTTAGTATTGCACTTCCATTATTATATAGGAACTGGAGGGACAAATTTAGAAAAGAAGGGTCAAAATCAAATAAATTAGTTAGTCAGTAAATTTTTATTTGTACAGTACCGTTCACATCAACCCGGTCTCACGGCACTTCGAGAAATGGTCACGTTACGTCAACAGGGACACAATGTTCTTGTTTATTTTGCATTTCCTTGATATTTGGCTTTTCAATCCTACTTGCTACCATAATCGTGCTGTTATCATAGTGCTTCCCATTGAAATACATTAGTTTAAAATTTGTGCTCACTACCACGGAAAAAAAAACAAGAAAATCGTGTCCCTATACACGAATCAATAGATTAAATAACATTTCGTGATGTGCCATGAGACTGGGCTGTTCACAGACAAAAACCGCAAAGTGCTTCACAGTAACATGTAATACAACAAAACAAATTGAAATACAAGAACATTTAATAAATACAAATAGAAAACATAACAAAACCATAAAAACCCCTCAACTAACTACAAGCCTGCGTGAATAGCAGAGCCTTCAAGTGCTTTTTAAAAGATTTGACAGAGTTCACACAACGTAGAGAGGGAGGCAAGACGTTCCCCGGCCTAGGAGCCCCTGCTTGGAATGATCGGTCCCTTCTGGTTTTAAAATCAGTGCGGGGGACCACTAATAGCCTCTGACCTAGTGACCTCAGACTACGGGTGGGAGTATGAAGCTGTAGCAAGTCAGAGATAAATGAGGGAACTTGACCGTGCAGGGCTCTAAAAGTAAGGACCAGGATTTTAAATTGAATTCTATACTGCACTGGTAACTATTGAAGTGAAGCTACAACAGGTGTGATGAGTGCTCTTTTGTTAATGTGAGTTAAAACCCTTGCAGCAGAGTTCTGAGCAGCCTGGAGACGGTAAAGCTCTTTCTTACTCAAACAGGTAAACAGACAACTCACCCTTTGACCCCAGGGCTCTTAATTTGGAAACATTCCTCAGTTAGAAGAAGAAACAGTTTCTTACTGACTGTTTAGAGTGGTGCTCCAAGGAAATGTCTGAATCAAAAACGACACTTGAGCTCCTGAGGCTCGACTGGACAGACAAACTTAAGACACCCATATGCTGCCTTATCTGAGGGATTCTACTTTCAGGGGCAATGGTTTTCTGTACTTTTATGGGCCTGGCTCCAAAACCAATGAGGTAAATGTTGTGTAAAACGCCTGTGGACCTGATGTGCACACTTGTAGAATAGGATGTGAGAACAAAATTTAAACAAAAATCTAAATGCGTTAACATTTTCAAAACATATTCAAACACGTGAGCAGAATTTAAATACGGAGAAAAAAAAAACAAAGAAAAAAAACACATGAGAGCCCATAGAAACAATCTGAACTTGTTAGTCAACATTGTCAGAAATTATCCACACAGCTGCGTTCTAAATGTGAAGGCACAGAAAATAATGTGTAGATTGATATTTACACAAACATACTGATGGCTGCAACATTCCTTTATTTTTTCTTGAGTCCAGTTTCGAGGACAACCACAGCTCAATGATTACAGCTTCCCGAATCCGCCAGTGTTTCTTCACACACGTGCTCTCTCGCATCACAATGTGGCGAATCTGCACTCCTAGACTTTTGCAACACTTCTTGCGATTACATTTGGTGCAACTCTAAATTGTTCCTGTGGACTTAATACATCATAAATGCCTAATAACAGCTCAGTTTAAACCATGGGTCTCAAACTCGCGGCCCGGGGGCCAATTGCGGCCCGCGGGATGATATTTTGTGGCCCCCTTCTTAACATCAAAGTTAAGTGTTAGTGCGGCCCGCGCGTTCTGAAACTTTTTGTCATTGCGCTTGTCACTTATGGGCTACCGTAGTAGTCTCCTGACAGCGGCGTAACCGTTGTCAAGCTAGCTAAGTACCCTTTGCGGCAAATGCCTGAGGTTTGACAATGTGAGGTCTGTTGTTGTGAAATGCACCAACCATATCAGATCTAGGGGTTTAAAGCACCGGCAGTTCCGCGCCTTTATTTGAGGAAATAGAGGGTTTTTTTTGGAATACTTGATACGGCCCAGCCAAACCCAGACTCTACTTGC
>NC_045742.1:29867442-29869937 GCF_008692095.1 Etheostoma spectabile
GGCCCCCAAGTAAATTGAGTTTGAGACCCCTGGTTTAAACCAAACAGTGGCAACCTTCTGTAGTCTTTTCTGACCGCTGGCTGTTGTCGACAGTCAAAGTCGACAGCAAAAGATAGCTAAATTAGCTTAGTCATGATTACGGACGTTGCCCCATGAATCCAGTCTTGTGCTGAGGCTCTGACAAGCAGATGTCAGATGTTTTGTATTTTAGGGAACTCACATACAGAAGAATCAAGCTCTGGTTCATTGAGTTGCACTGCGAGTCGTTAGCATAGGGAAAACTTCAAGAAAATTCAACTCTTGCGGTGGGTGGGCATGTGCGACAGTTTCACGGGATTATGCCACGCTTGTCGCGTCACCTGTCGGATTGCCTACGACAGGTGTCACACAGTAACCTGGGGCATCGGGGCCCCTGGGGGTCCGCAGCCTTGGGGCACTGTTAGTAACCACACCTTGATTGTCTGCAGCCATGTTGTTGTTTTTTTCTTTGTTGAAATAAGCACTGAACATTTCTTATCCTTAATTTACAATGGTCTGAGCGTACAAATACTATAATTATATTGTTTTGAATACATTTAATTGTCATCCCTTCTTATTCTAAGTAACATAAGAGCAAATCCTCTAGAGTATGCAATCACGCATTTAAGTGCAAGTATTGAAAATATGAGCATGTGACAAATTAAGCTTCAAATGTTGAATCATGTTGCCTCTAAATTAAAGGTTTTATTCTGTCTGAATGCATGAAGGCCGACAGGATGACAGATCCCTCCTCTCTGAGTAAAACTCTCACCCCAAAGATCGGACACATCCATGATTTGTCAGGTGAGTAATAAACAGTGCGCATGGAACGAGGTTGACTGGATGTGTAGCTGATTTCACTGTGCGGGACACTAATCCTCTTTTCTGCTGTTGTCGATCCAGAATGGCTGGATCCAGAGGATGGAGCCTGTGCACAGCTGGTCAAACAGCAGCTAAAGGATGAGGGCAGACTTCAAACAGCCTGCAGCACACAGAGCACCAGGGCTTTGTCACGACCAGGCTCTTGAGCCATGAAAAATATGGGAGACTCATAGTTTCAATTATATATATATATATATAGAGATCTCTTTGCTTGTATTTGAACTACCAATGTTCCCAACAGCGAAAAAACAGCATCACTTAATATGACTGCAGAGAATATTATGGACAAGGATACATGTTGCGGTGTTTGGACCCTCTGGATCTAATGTACATGGATAGTATTTATATAGCACTTCTTCTAGTCAACTACTATGCTGCTCTGCCACCTGAGCAACAAACAATTAACCACAGAACATTTCCGGGACAATTTTTTTCACATCTGGTATTGCCAGATGTTCCACCGGATGTCCCTAGATTTCCACTTTCTGTGTTTTACCGTTCTCATCCTTTGCTCCCTTTCAGGTTAACAACAACAACATACTTCAGGCTAGCAAGCTACGCGGTGAAACTGTTAAGTTTGGAAGAAAATTTGAATTGTGCAACGAGGCCGGCCTGCTTGATTCTTTCGGGGAATGATTGTTAAGATTTACAAAGTATATGTTTAAATCAATTCCTCTCCGTGTGTGAAAGATTATCCCACACACAAGTCACGCAGAAAACCAACTGCTGCCATTTCTACATTCTTGTCATTGTTACATATTGTAGGGAGTGACCAATTGGAGAGCCAAAGAAGCCAGATGTTCCCTGTTTGATGCTGCTATGGGTAGAAAGCATAACAAAACATCAGAATTTGAAGTAGAGTGAGACCTCTTCCTACAGCTCTCCCACTCCCTTCTTGGGCTAGATTTCAGATGAAAGCGTGAAAACAGAGCCAACAGAAGATGCAGAAGTCTAGATTTCTCTCAGACCACTTCAATTAAAATAGGCTAAAAGATTGTCATATTGTTAAATATTGTTATATTTGTCGTTTGACTCCATAAATAAAGTGCTTACCTCAGTACTGGAGGCTACTTACAGTGTATGACAAAGACATTTACTTCAGTTTTATTTTTATGACTGTAGCAAATCAAAGTGGAGCGATGGGTCAAACACACAGAGACTTTTCATCCAGGAGGCCGCTGTTTGTGTGAAATCAAAAGTTGATTTGAACTTACTGCTGGAACATAACTTAAATAATGGAACAAAAACACTTATTTTAACCCAAACCCCAATCTTTTACTAGACCTCACCGATTGTTATTGTGGTCATTTAAATTATTGACCAAATGCTAGTTAATCAGCGTACCCTGCATGTTGAGAGCTGATGCTAAAGTGGAACCCAGTGCATAAAAAAGTGACACCAAGGGCTCCTGACCTAGAGACCATATGTGACTGGTTGGGAGTGAGAAAGTGTTGAGAGTAGGAAATGTGGCGTGATGATTTGTTTTCTTTACCTTGAAACAGCTGCAGCCATTTTTGGTAGTTGATGGGACACTGATTCTCGTATCCAGTGTAAGCAGCATGTGCACACTCACACATACACACACACACACACAC
>NC_045742.1:29869947-29873617 GCF_008692095.1 Etheostoma spectabile
ACACACACACACACACACACATGTTGGCTGCTCTGCACCCTATGTCCTCTGTGCCCTTGTGTGACCGTGGCTGCACCCCACTGCTCTTTATGGGTGTAAAGTGGAAATAATTGGCTGGCTCGTCTGGGAAAGGGTCAGCGAGATGGAGAATGAAAATAAGAGGGAGCTATCTGGGAAAGGTCAGAGAGAGGGGGAATAGAAATGAGAGAAAGTAGAATATTTAAGGCCAATGGAGTGTGGCTTCCCCGGGAGAGAGGAGGGAGAGATGGATGGATGGATGGACACAGAGGTGAAAAGCAGCCACTCTCACACCTCCCTGCCTGCTACAGCTCTGTCCCTTTATCTGATCATCAGGGTCACACTGGCATGGTCGGAAAAAGCACTCAGCATTCGGAAAAGATGACACACACACACACACACACCACACACACATACAAACATACTCTGCCCTGCTGGCACCGGATCATTACTACATTAATGGTTGTTAGGGAAAAACTCAGGAGCAGCACCACCCATTTCTCATAGGTGAAGAATGAACACTCCAATGAAGAGAGAATTGAGCAGGCAGACCAGTTTAACCACGATGTTTAATCGGGCAGTGCCGTCCCAACTCTCTGAAGTTCCTGTCTTTCTGAAGGTGTTTTAAAAATCACGCTGGAGGCGTTACACGTAGCTGAACCTTCAATAAAAACAAAGATATTGCAGAAACCCAAATATCTCAGCACAGAGAAAATGATGTGTGTGTATTATGTGTAATGTGTTTACTTCCTCCATGATGTTACAGGATGAGGCAGCACTGTGTTATCATGCAGCTGAAGGTTAGAAGGTAAGAACTCAGTAAAAGGTCGCTCTGGAGACAGAGACAATGTTGCCTTCAGATCTGAGAAGGTTTCACAAATACCATAAAAATCCTGTTCCAGCAGGAAGAACTGATGAGGTCTCATGAATGAAACTGACCTCAATGACTACAATTTTTTGCCCGTATTTCGAAAAAGATAATGTTATGACTAATCTGTTTACATGGCTAATGAAAATGAATATTACACTAATATTCCCGTTTACATGCAGCGGTGGAAAACAGGATTTTTTGGAGATTGCAGCAATGGTGGACTGGTGCGAACACAGCCTCCAAAGCCTTGTTGCGATATTTGAAAAAAAAAAAAAAAACTCTTGCATAGTGTTTAAAAGTAAATGTTTCTTCTTTCATCCAGGAAAGTGTTGAACTTGTGCTATACTTTTGGGCAGTCATCTCTACCCCAGCCTTGGAATATTGTCATCTTCTGAAAAAAAATGGAATACTAGTGTAAACTTAGTGAACTCAAAGTCAGTGTTCGCAAAGTCAAATGTGCCATTGTGCTTGAAATTGAATCCAAATGTCGAAATGTTACGGACTCTGGATCAGAATACATCTGACCTGGCTTTGATTGTCAATGTCAGGATCTGCTGCCATATATTCCGATCAGAGCTCGCACCTCCCTATCCCCCACTCAGCCGCTCATTAGCATTAAAACAATTTGAATGGAAATTGCATGTTGCTGTGTTCAATGTGAATGGATTTAATCAAGCGTGCCTATGAGAAACTTCCAGTGTGGATGGAGAGAGGGGAGAGAGGCAGAAGGAGTTTCATTTATATCATCACTGCCGTGTTGACCTTGGCCATGTTGTAAACCATCCAGGGAGTGAGAATGAGGAATAAAAGCTATCAACAGCAGTCATTAGGGGACAAGCCTATAGAAGCTTGTTAATGGACAGACCTACTGGTCCCTAGATGTAGCATGTGCACAGTGTGTCACACCCCCCCCCCCCCCCCCCCCCCCACCCCCACCACACACACACAACACACACACTCTCTCTCTCTTTTTGAAAGTTCATAGATTCCAAAGGACACAGAATACAGATAATGACACGTTTCATGTGGGTTTCAAAGGCAGAGCTTAACAGGAATGTACAGAATGGAGGAAACGGTGCAGCAGGGACAGATGGCTTTATATGCTCAGGCCTTCAGCTTGCAGTCGCCATGGAAAGCCATAGCTGATAGAGCTTCATTTGTTTCTTAAGCAACACAGCACAAAAAAGGACTAAAACTGTGGATGGCCAGAGGAAGAAGGGTTCAAAGGCAGGAAAGGACATGTCCTCCTGACGTCGCATGTGCTGTTAAATGTTTTTCCCTGACTTTGAATACATAGCTGAGATTTTAAGATAACACAAGATAAGAATATTATTTTATCTTTTAAATTTAATTTTAGATTTTTTTTTGGTTTAATAACAGGTTTTACCCTCATTCTTGGAATCCATGGTCAACAAACTTCATTTATATCAAATTATACATAAGTTTTTTGTTAAAAAGGCAGAAATTATGAATCATTTTGACTAATAGTTAAGATCAGTGGGTATATGTCAAAAGTTTAGTCAGGATACTGCTTTGAAACCATGAAAAAAAAAAAGAATTCAAATGTTGTAAGATTAAATAAAACACCCAAAAAATTCAATAAAAGTAATCCATATTTTGGATATAAAACACTTTGAAATGGGTCAATTTGACCAGAGGACAACACAAGGGTTAAACAGGATGAGAGACCAAATGGTTGTGATGTGGAAATTTGAGAAGGAATTGGACAAGTATGGCCAAAATATAAAATGGATGACCCGGAAGAAGGCAGAACCCCCCCCCACATCAGTCTAATAGTTCTTCTGTGTAGCAACGATGTAAACCATTAGTATATTATATTCATCGTACATATCTGTAAAATTTCTACTTATAGTAATATCCACCTGTATGTCCAGCTGTAAATCTTGCTCACAATACTTGTTATCTATATATTATATTCGTAGGACAAATCTATCTGTAAAATTCTGTTTATAATAGCATTAATTTCTATATTTATTCAGTACACATCCATGTCCTGCACTTATGAAACCATTGTAAATCCTGCACTTACTGCTATTGCAATTCTGGTTTGACCCAAACTGCAGTTTGTTGTCTTGTACCTGTACATATGTAATGACAATAAAGTTGAATCTAATCTAATCTAATCTAATGATGTTGCAGGATTACTTAATATAAGAAAATACTGAATAATCAACTGAGACTTCTTCTGGGGACCTTCCACACAACCCTTGGGTGCTGTAATTCAGGGGGCTCTTTTCAGGCGTTTTGTTTTAGGCCAAGGACCCTTTATCTGACTGAAGCTTGTGGTAGTTAAACTCTACAGCCCCCCCCCCGTGGCTCTGTAAAATCAGCAGCCCGGCTGTGCATTGTTAAGCCCATGGCGCTGTCCATGGTGCTGAAGTAGCAGATGGATTTCTTATCGCTACTTTTTCATAACTGATTTTTAATTTCCTTTTATTTATAGTGACATCATAACAGAAGTTATCTGGGGCTAAACCACACTCTATAATTTACAGAAAGCCATATTAATATCCTCAGATTTAAAACACATTGCCCAGACATTTATTCATTCTGCTGTGGAAAGGGTTATAAAAAATGTGTGTTTATGTTAACTCTTTAAGGGAATTTCTGTCATTATTGATTTAATCACACAACTACAAATATGTGCATGAAATGCATCTGTGTGCACATGAACAGCTTCATTGATACTAGTCTTGCTTTGCCAGACCTTCTTCCACAGTGCCGCAAAGGAAGGTCTGGCTAGTCCACACAGCATTCCTG
>NC_045742.1:29873627-29886964 GCF_008692095.1 Etheostoma spectabile
AAACATGCTCTGGTTTATTGGCATTTCTTAAAACCAAGCACAATTGTCTTGGGCGGTGTTATGTGTTGGACGGAGCCATCGTGCTTCTTCTGAAGAGCCTCAGAAAGGAACTTCTTTTTTGGTGAAAAGTGTACGTTCAAAAGTTGTTTTAGTCATGCAACAGAAACTCAGATTGGACAGATAGTGTAGCTGTCTGGATTTACTGATTTAATCTGAGGAGCAGTTAACCATGGTCCTCAGAAATCCACCAGTGTTTAGATCGCATTGCAAAGACAGAGGAAGGTAACGGACCAAAAAGATTTGGCCAAAAAGAGTTAAATTCGGAGGAATTTCCCCCTGCACCGGTGCAATCCTGGAAGTATAACAGACTCAGTGGTACTAATGAGCTCACAGCATCAACATCTAACACAATTCAGGGAGTCTGACACAACACCAACAAACCCTTCCAACCTCTTCTTGTGCAGCCTGTGTCTTGGCAGACTCCATTCATCGTTTGCTCACATCTCTTATGCTGATATATGCAGCGGCTCTAGTCAAGTGCTGTCATTATTTCAGACCTGAGGCTGGCTGCTCTCTGTCTCACACTGATCTCTTAGCCAAACAACACTTTGCAGATGGGAGCAGTGAAGGATTTCCCTACGGGGGGTTTTATGTGCTCAAACACCTGCTTAATATGGAATGTTTTGTCATTAAATCAGTTTTGTATTGTTACTAAAATGATGCTTGTGGATCAGTTTTGTAGGGACAGAGAAAATGTGAAAGAGGTAATTTTCGGTCATTATCTCATTCCATTTTCAGCCGGTGAGCGTCAGCAGAAGGTGGCCCAGAGTATCTGACAGTGTAGTATAAAGTACTTGAAAGCAGTACTTAGGTAAAAGTACAAGCATCTTACAAGAAAATTTAAAATTTCAGAATAATACTTGATTAAAAGTCTTAAAGTATCTGGTATTTACTGTACACGTAATTTTATGACATTACATTTACTTAATTATAATAAATAAAAACTAAACTTCTTATTAACTTGATTTTGGCTTCCTTTATATTAAAGCTTAATATTCAGGGTTTCCACACCTCATCAAATTCACTGTCTGACAACAAAACAGACAACAGAATTTTACATTTTTTGTTCACTTTGGAATTAAGGTTGAATGTTATTTAGGACATGTAGTGGAGTAAAAGTGAATGTTTTCAGAAATATATAATTGAAGTAAAGTACAGGTATGTGAAAACTCTACTTAAGTACAGTCGTACTTTGTAACATTACACTTGTATCTGATGCATCTTCAGAAAACAAGAGAGGGAGAAAAGGAAAGGCATGAAATGTTAAGGCTATGTTGAAAATGTATTCGTACAACAGTCAACCAGTCTGGCTGTTGGCATCTATCACTTTCAGTTGTACATCAGAAATAAATGACTACTATACTACTATAAAGGCATGCCTCAAGAGTCAGTCTTGGGGCCACTGCTCTCCATCCTCTTTATCAATAATATTGATCACCAGCCGCTGTCTAAAGTAAAATTTCATTTTTATGCTGATGACACTGTACTGTATTGCTCACCACAGACCAGGCCTACTCCCAGTTACAACTTGCTTTTAACACGCTTCAACCGAATCATCATGATTTACAACTTTTATATGTTTTAAATGCTGATAAACAAATTCAAAATCCAAATCAAATCTGTCTTCAATCCTCACTTCTTAGGATACAAAGATTGACTGTGTTTCTAAGTACAATCTCTTTCTTTTACACCTCATAATAAGCAGCTACCAAAACGATTACAACTTAAACTAGGGTTTATTTTCAGAATCAAATCCTGCCTTTCGTTCAAATCTAGAAAGATGCATGTTGCTGCCGCTTTTATGACTATACTTGACTATGGTGATGTTTTATACATGCATGCTTCTTCTCAAAGTTTACATGCACTGGACACTGTATACCATGGATCACAGAGGTCCATCTCTGGTTTTAAAGCCCTCACTCACCATTGTGAACTGTATGAAAGTGTTGGATGACTTTCTCTATCAACACGGAGACTTCAACACTGGCATGTCTTCATACGCTATTTTAGGTCTACTTCCATCCTACCTTCTGATCTATATTAATGTAAATAGTTTAAGGACTTGCAATCTTCGTTCTCCTGATTTCCTTCTGTATTTTCCAAAAGTTAGAACTGAGGTGGGGAACAAGGTGTTTAAGTCCCTTTTCCCACAAAGTTACAACATGATTTGCGACAGGTAGACCTGCTCTACAGTAACACATTCTGATGGGTCACAGATTTTGGTTTATCACCAGTAAAGCCTGTGTTTGAGCATCCAGCAAGATAATAGGTAGCACACAAACTCAAAGTTCCTTAAAGCCACTTTAAGTTTGATTTTATTTTATTTTTTCATTTTTTTCCTTGGCGGAATTGTTATATATTATTGTATTATATCATAATTTTGGTTAGTTACAAATCCAAATTTGAGATATAGAGTGATCATTTAGATTAGAGTCTTAGTTTTATCAATTCTAACTTTTTCTCTCTGTTTTTTCTTTTCCCGGCTGAAATGGGATTCCATAAATTTGCCTAATACATGTTGCTCAGCATGTCGCTTTGAACAGTGTGTGAAGCAGTGCAGCTGTTCACTGCTGACATTTCTCGGCAGGTTGTGGGAAAATGTCAGACTTTTGGAAACACTGAGAAGGCATGTGGCTGGACTGTGTCACATACCACAGGAAGGCAATTAGCATGCTTAAATAATAGCACTCCTCGTGTTCTGTTGGGATTTGTTCACTGTGCAACATTTAAATGTTCCCATGATGGACTCTGCAGGTTTTCACTAAAGCAAAAGCCAGAGCTTAAAAAGTACTCACAAAAACACACACAGACACACACACACACACACAAACACATACACACACACACACACAGACACACAGTTATAGCAGACAGACACTGCTGCTGTTATGTATATTTGCCTATACATAACCATCCACAGCTCTAATTTTGCGCTGTAACATCATTTATAATCAGTTGTGTGTGGTTGTTAAAAGGTCTACAACAATAATAAAATTACTATATATAACTGCATCATATTCCAAATGTTACAGCGTGTCTACACAGAAAGTGTTAAGCTGCGTGTTTCAGCCACTTCAAGTCGGTTTTCCCATACATGCAGCTACAGTAGTCAAGTTTCCTTCCAGATATGGAGCATATTCGAACCAAATTGTCCGTAATAATCTGCAAAAGAAAATACAAATGTATGATTGTTTCCATCCATTACTGGTTCATCGAGATAAGCAGTGTCTGACACTAGCAGACATTATACTACTGCCGGAGAAACGGGGGCAAGGAGATGATGTAATTACAAGCCAGAGCCAGAACAGACCAAGTCAAACCACAAAGGGAATCAAATAAAGACCAGTGAGAACACTGGACTTGATCAAGAGAAAAGGAGAGAGTGTTAATATTACATCTATGTGCTTTGTTCAGAGATTCTGAAACCACTGCAGGAAGCTTTCTTCGCAGATTGTGAAATATAACAGTAGAAGCACTCTAAACGAAGTCTAATAAAAACTAAAGTCAAATTTCACATTTTAGGACTCAGACTCATTCCGATGTTACTGGTGAAAGTAGGTAAAAAAATAATCCTATCAATGATCACCTGTTGAATTCCTGTCACCCTAAACTCTCCATGACGGAAAATGTGGGAAGAAGCTGCTTTTGCACGGTGTGTCGATGTAGATGACTGTAGGTGGAGAAAGGAGTACTGTGGATAGAAGGTACTGGAACTGTCCCCGCCTGTTTATTCCTGGCATAACCTTTCGCAGCTTGTGTCCATCTCTCAAAACATCACAGCCTGCTTTAGGACAGAAGAAATAGACTCCTTCTCCTCCTTCGTCAGACGACGGCCTGGAAGTTGTGATGCCACTGTTGGCCCATTTAATTGGCTTCAAAGTCATTTCCTGGGCTTCCATGTGCATTATGTTACAAAAACTTCAACGAAGAACCACTTGTGCATGAAGTCACAATGTTATTAGTCTTGCATTGCCAGACCAAAGTAGTTTTAGCGAGAGAAAACTCTGATTGGACGGCTGAAATTTCGCAGGATGTCCTTCTTTTTGGAGGGATTTCCGTTACCTTCCTCTTTCTTTGTGTTGGCGTTCTAAACTCTGGGGGATTTATGGGGACTATGGTTACCTGCTCCTCAGGTCTCTGCAGGGTAAATCCAGACAGCTAGCTGGACTATCCGTCCAATCTGAGTATTCTGTTGCACGACTAAAACAACTTTTGAACGTACACATGTTTCACAACAACAACAACGACTTCCTTTCTTGAGGCTATTTTCCAGAGGCACCGTGGCTCTGTCCGGCCCCCAAGACAATTATGATTGGTTTAAAGGAATGCCAGGGTTTTTTAAAACAAATCTGGGAACTACATCTTCCCAGCAAACTTCTTGCATGTGTCTGCTGGTGAGAGAATGGGATGTCTAAATGAACACTCTTAACATGATCAATGTGAAAGAGCCTTTGGAGGGATCCGATTACTCTTAATTAATATCTATTCTTTCCATTTACAACAAACCCAACACAGCTCACATGGAGTTGCATGAGTCATCGCTCTTAAAGTTACAAAGCCTAAGTGAGAAGCAGTTTAAATGGACTTTGTGTGTAAACACATTCTGCTGAATGACTTTCCCAAACAGTCCTGCAGTCCCAGAAAACCACCTCGGGAGCTTTTAAATGCACACATACCACAGGAATTCTTATGAGAGGGATTGGTAAAAGTCTGTCTTTGTCATTCTCCTAATCCTCCAGCCCTATGCTCTCTCTGTCTCATTCCCTCTCCACCTCCGCTCCTCCATCCCTCCCTCACTCCACCCTGCTCCCAGCACCCAGCTAAAACCCTTCAGCCCTCTCTCTGTTGTTATTTCAGTCTCCACTGCACTCACGCCGGCCTAATGAAGTGTGGATGAGCGCCATGGTGACTGGATCGCATTTATCATTGACTTTGAGTTTAGTTTACAGAGCTCTGAATAATTTATTATGTATGAATAGGGGTTTAGAGTCTATCACAGTTTGATAATGTATTCCTCCTTGAAGCCCTCCCTGAATCCTGATGAAGCCAACAGAGTTTCCGTACTGCACACACACACACGCACAATCACGATCCACGATCTTATCAAGATTCGTTGACTTGTTGGTTTTTTATACTATTATCCAAGTTACTGAAAAGTTCAAATTAACTAATTTCCTCATTTATAAAAATATAGAACTACCAGATAGCATAATACAAATTATGTGGTAAGGCTCAGAATATATGTATATATATATATATATATATATAGCTGCAGACTATATCATGTTTGCTGTGTAAAGATATGTAGCTGGTGGAGTAATGGCTGGTGGCAGATACACACACACCCACAAAAATGCACCCTCCCACACACACACACACACACACACACACACACACATACACACGCACGCACAAACCTATTCCTTTTTCATGGCTTCAGGATAGTGGGGGGCAATATTTGATCACACGTATCACAATTCTTTTTAATGTTGCTTTTTAATTCTATTTTCCAAGTTACTGAACAGTTAAAATAAAGTGATTTCCCCATTTTAAAAAAAATATAACCCTACAAGTTAGTAAAAACACCACACAAATGATGTTCTCCAATGTAACACTTTCAAGCAGAACATTACTGTAATATTTGTTATTTAAACACACACACACACGCACAAACACACACTCAATTCAACACACACTAATTCCATCCAGCATCAATCAATAACATAATTAAGCAAAGTGGTGACATCCTTTACAGATGTCTGGAAACATGCCCACTGGCTAGTTGCGATGCTGTCCCCCCATCACCCCACCCCTTGCCCTGATTGTATGACTGTATGTGATAGGTGAAGAGGTTGCAGGGGGCTGGGGGAGGACAGCTGGAGGTGTGGTTGAGGAGGGGTTGGGACAGTGGGGGAGGGTCGGGTACAGTCCAAGAAAGAGGAGGAGTGTTGAGAAGTGACGTGTGAAGATCTGTGAAGGTCACAGCTTTGAAGACTGCGGTTTGAAACTGATCTTTCATGCAGCCTACCACATGCTATTAACACTATTCTACAAGCATAACTTTACCTTATGGAATCTGAGAAACTGGTGTTGAAATAATAATGATAATTATACATTAATGGACTCAACCGATACAAAATTGATTTTGTTGTGAGAAAAATTAACAACTATTTGCATGCCCCAGTATCTCATACCAAGCTGTGCTTGCCTATTGGGATTTCCAAATGAAGCATTAGTTGTATTTATTGACCCACCTAGCCGGCGCTCTAGGACATGCTCATCCATAGACAGGCTGTGAAAGTCCAGGGTGTTTATATAATGAAAGGAAATGATTCAGTTTCCACAGAGGAGAATCCTGGCATGATATCAAAATATAGAATGTAGCTAATCTCTTAATAATTCAATTTGCAATACGATTTTGGGTACTAATTGTTGGTCAGTTCAAAAATAAAAATATGAAGTTCATTTCAAATTCAATCCACGTCTTCATGCCAGTCTTGCTTACATACACTGATGATGATTTGTCAAGTTTTCATTTAGAATTGTATTATGGCTGCCTTTTTAAACTGGAATGAATACTGGATTTGAATGTGTCATGCGTTGTGCTATAATGAATGGAAAACATTATTTAAATTGGAGTGCATCTGAATAGGAATATTGACATGTTTGATACCGAAGACATGACTAACAGTATGGATCTGTGATGTGACATTACTGCCCTGAGTGATTCTGCCTCTATTGCCTCCAGTCACATCGTTCTATCTGCTTCCCTCGTTCGGACAAGGTTTTACTTGTCGTTCAGAGCAACATTGGTTTTAGAAAAGAGAATAACTCTAGAAAAAGAATGTGCATGCAAGCTGCCTGACCCGAGTGTTCCTTGAGAAAATGAGATTTTGATGGGGCAGTGGAATGACAATAAAGCTCTGTCTGACTTGTCAGAGCTGGTGTTAAGTGGTAATAGTCTCCATTATCAAAGAGAATCAGTGTAAAGCAAAGAGGGACACTTGAGGTGAAAGTAAGGACGGCAACGTGACAACTGCACTAGAGATAATATCTGCTCTGCTTCCTCATCACTCTCCCTGAATTGTACTGATGGCTGATGAAATTATCAGACAGAATCAATGTCAAATGTTGTTTTGTTCTTTTGAAGAGGTAATCAAAGGGATACAACAGTGTTGAAAATGAACTGCTGCCTTTGTAAGTGCCTGTTCTTGAAATCCTATGTGTAAGGATCAAACTGAACACTAGCTTGATTAAAGCTTTCACCATCCTCTTTGAATCCTCCAGAAATGGGTAATTAATCTGGAGGCCTTTTGCAGTGCACCACAGAGTTTTATATCTCATTTGGTGTTTAATCTACCACAATCTCCACTTGAAAGCAGCGTTATGAGGAGCTCTCTTACATGAACGGAAGAAATCTGGTATGCCATCATCACAACTGCCTGAGCAAACAGTACGAGAGTCAGCGAGTGTGCAGGCAAAACGCTCAGCTTCTGAGACACTGAGCCTAGTGTGTTTAACCCTTGTGTTGTCTTCCTGTTGACCATGTCACTTTTTGTATTCTGGGTAAAACTTTTTTTTTTATAATGTTTTTGTCACTCTTTGTCACCCGATGTTTTTGAGCTTTTCCAGATGTTTTTTTTCTGCGCTTTGTGTGACGTTGGTTGTTTATTTTTCAACGTTTTTTGAAGCTTTTTCCTTTACTTTGTCACTTTTTATTTTTTTTTTACTCAAATGCTAAAACATTGAATAAAACACCCAAATTCTATAAGAGTAGTGAACTGATCATTTATTTTAATTGTGAAGAGTTGTATGGAACCAGCCACGTTTTTATTTTTATTTTGTTTATTTGTTGAAAAAATATTTTCAACCAACCAAAAAATTTTCGGATACAGAAATGTTTTAAAAATGGGTCAAATTTGACGCGAGGACGCCTTGAGGGTTTACACTAGGCTTCTACTACTCGGCTACTTTAATAAAGTCTCCATCCACGAAACAGCACTTCCATGCCAAACTAGTCAAAGCACACAAGGCCAAAGTGCCTCCAGAGTCACCACATTGCAACGGCTATTTTTAAACGGCGTCAGACGTACTCAGTCCACATTAAACACACCACGGCTACATTCACTTCCATCAGAACAATGACAGTAGAGCAGCATCGCCGACCTGTTTCAACCAAATGCAGTACTCTCTGTTCCAGCTCAGCTAAAAACGGCAGATATGCAGCGCATTACTGCGTTGATCACTACCATTGTAACCGGTAGGCTACTACCAACGTGATCGTCACCAGTTTAAATCACAGACTTTAACTAAAACAGATAGTTCGCAACTGTCCTGCCATTTTTTTATAGCTGTGTGAACTCCTCACTGACACTTGCCTTGGACTCATGGTGTGCGCTGCTGAGAGTGTGTAGTAGAAACACTGGGATGGAGATCTGGCATTATTATAAGAGAACGGGAAACACTGATGCATGAAACTGCCAATTACATTTGATTATCAATTTGCTTGATAATCAAAGCCATTGCTGATCGTTCCGGCCCAATTCAAACTCTGGGTATGACGCATATTGGATGACGGAACGAAACCTTGGCGCAGACAGAACGTGGAGTACGTACGCATGGTGGAATCCCTGGTGAGCCAACTCGCAGAGCTCCAACCTCAACTGCTACTCAGAGGTCATACCTACAAGTAGCCATATCCATATCCTCTCAATGGATGACTTGATGGCCTGCCCGCAAACTGAAAAGCACACACATTTATGGATCATAATTCAAACACATGCCTATGGGTAATACCGTTCAACACGTCTAAATGCAAGCACGTCCTTTCACTGGCTAAGAACACTGGCTAAGAACACCAACTTAGTAACAACATTTAAATAATTAAAAAAATATATATTTTCAAACATACACAATATACATTGTTTAAAGACACAACCATCATCATACATACTGCTGTCCTCCATCTGCCCCCCACCCTGACATTTGCACTGACTTTAAATTTATTATTAATAGCATGTGACCCACAGGGAGCGTGAAGAGTGGCTGGAATTGGCCTTAATATTTAAGCCTGCCATGTCACATTAAAGGCTCTGTTCCTTGAAGAACACTGACTGGGACACTACACGTTGAATGACATCTTAGAGCCCTATCTTGCAATTGATTTTGTACACCGACGTATGTATCGTTCCTATTTTGCACCCGACCCACAGCGGACGTTTCCCTCCACAGACGCACGTCGGTAAATTAGGGAATGAACTTGCGCTCCCGGGGTTGGTTCAGCAAAAAGAGGAGGCGTGTCCCGGAGCAAATGTTCTCTAGTGCTATTTTGGAGTTTCAGAAATCAATTTGGCCCCAGACCAGGACAAACCTAGTGTAACGTCAGTGGCGCGTTATTCAGATGTTATTTTAGGGGTGCATGCTTGGCCATAATTTCAGTGTGTGCACTTACCATGAATATCTGACAGAAAAGCTCCATAGTTAGCTCAGCAAAGTAATCTCGGACTAACGTTACATTGCAAATATATCACCATGCATTCATAACTTGATGATTCAGTGAGAGTGAACCCAACACATCGGGAAGTTTGTGTTTTTGACATTTCTTTATTTACATTTTGTCAAAAAGAAAAATCAAACTGTAACTGAACAAAAAAAAATACAATCTGAAAATGAAAAGTTAAAAAGATTTAAATTGAAGAATTCATTCTGTTTCCCTCCTCTGACAGCCATGCAACGTGCGTCATAGCAGGATTGGACACTTGAGGGTCCGGCAGTGGCCATGTGCTCCTGGTGCAGGTTGGACGGTGATGGAGTGGGGGGAGGATGAAGGGAGTAGGAGGTGCGTTCTGGAGGCCCACCCTCCATGGCTGTAGCATAAAAAAGGTGTTTGCCCACATTCCTGTTTGAAATTCCTCCATTTATGATGTCGTTGATTGAGAAAGCCAGCCCAGTGTTTCATGTGTGATGTTCATAGGTGCTACCTAAGCAAGCATAACCTGCCCAGTCGCTTTTTGGAATTTGGTTGACCAATCACAACAGAGTAGGGCAGCTGACCAATCAGAGCAGACTGGGCTTTTCAGGAGGGCGGGCCAAGAGCTCAGGCGCAGCGTTTCAGGTGGAGGAGCTGCAGCAATGGGCAGTATGAGAAACATGATATGTTTTTTTAACATCAAAGCATGTAAACCTGTCCTAGGAAATCCCAAGAGTACAAAATGACACTGACAATGAGCATAGTAGGGGCTCTTTAACTGAAGAGGCACAGAAGCTACATTGTGTATAATTTCAGGAATATTCCAATAAGTTGCATTCCTGTGCTTGTCTACACCCTGATCTCCTCCTTAACCATGTGCATGACAATTATCTGATAAGGTGATGCCATAGCCTGGTGATCTACTGTGTACTAAAAGTTCCTTCTTCAGGTAACAGCTGCTGAGATTTAACACTGTGGTTTTGATCAGCTTTATGATACTTCAGGTCCCGCAGGTCTTTGATGATGTTGTTGAGGACGCCCGCTGATGTCGCTGTGTGAAGAGCGCCACAGGAATGTCAGCAGAGCGCCATCCCAGCTGACCTGAGCACTACAAAGACTTAATCAGTCAGATAGCCACAGGAGAAGAGAGAGGGATGAGGGACATGGAGAATGCCAAACACCTGTTCCCACTTCATCAAGCCCAGGTTTTAAAGGATAATTCTGCCTATAACCTTGGTCTTATTAACGTAGTTTTGGTCTAGTTATGATGGACCAACATTGGACTAACAATGGACTCACCATGTTTGTTGTAAAGATCTGAGAACACAAAATGACATGCAGCAAACATCACTGTGGTTTTTAATTACAGTATTTAGAAGTAAAATTAGTAAGTTAAACACATTTAAGTGTCAGCATTTTAATCATCATAGCCAGCGGATGACATAGTATATCAAACTACCCAACAGCTCACTTGATTTACAGTATTACCTCAGTAAACATTTTCAAAATGAGTTCATGGTCTCAATTGCTAGTTTCAAGTCTTTTTCAGCATGATGTTCTTTAAATGTATAATTAAGATCTGTTGCTGCATGCATAGACTGTATAACTGAAGCCCAAACATCTCGGTAGCCCCTGTTAACTAGCTGCAGAAAAGGTAAATCCCACAATCCAGCATGTCTTAGTTTATATTATATATTGTATTATTGTATTGTATTATATAACTATTATATATTATATATTGTTGCCGTTTACTGCCGTTATCTGTTGGGCACTTTTGCTTTTACTCTGTAGTAGGAATGTCTGTCTTCTCTGTTGTGCATTTTTTTGTCTTCTTCACCGTGGGGATGGTGAGAAACAAACTTTTGATTCCTCTGCATGTCTAGTATGTGTGAAGGAATTGACAATAAAGTTGGCATGACTTGACTTGACTAATGGATACCTAGAGCATGGGCATAACTAAAAACGTACACCTGAACAAGTTTTATCACAAAAGATGTTTTTTTTTTGTAATTTTCGGTAGTTCTGATAATCATTTTTCTGATAAGTTTGGTTTTAATATGTTATCTGATTCTAAAAAAAAAACAAGGTGTTACGTTATGATTGATCGCCGTTTGACTCGTGATTGGTAGAGCCGGTATTTGGGCGGGACTTCGATCCACTCCACTGCCCGATCACTTTTGTGCAGACTCTGGCTCCAAAAGTTCAAGGTAGCGGCGCATAGCGGATCGTTTTTTTTTTTTTACAGTCTATGATTAAAAGCCTGTGAGGTAGACCTGGGGTGTGATTGGCCGATGCAGCCCCTCGGTGGATGACGTGGCAATGCAGCAAAAGTTGAGCCACGGTTAATGGTTTCCATCAGTCAGTGCATACAATATGACACATTAAGTTTGCTTTGTTCAAAGGATGTTTGGCAGAACATGACACTTCTCTTCTACTAGTGGAAATTCCACTGATGATTACTTGGCTTGTGACAGACTAAATGCTGTTTCATGCCTCTCCAGGGCTTCAACTATTTTCATGACAGCAACTTAACAGGTAAATCACACAAGAGACTCACCTTCATTTCTTAGTCTCAAAAAGAGAGTTGGCAGTCACTGGCTTGGTGTTTTAGCCTGATGGAAAAAGCTCTTCCTCCTGCACTCTCTCTCTCTCGCTCTCTTTGTAATGGAATATGCACTTAGCGTGTTTATCAAGCTATAATAAATGGACCTGTAGCCACGTTGAGTGAAAGTGTATTCCAATGATTGAGTGTCTAGTCTATAACAATAGGTTGCAGAGTAGTGTGTGGGGGCTTTAAATTATGAGGCCTCTGATGGTGATTTGATGCCAGCAAGCAATTTGTCAAAGAAGAAAGGTTTCTGGGAGTCATAAAAAGGAATAGGAGCATAACATTATAGAGGTGAAGGCAAAAGGATGGACTAGTGTTTGTCAAACATGTCACAGTAAATGGCAGTAGTCAATGTATGCAATAAATGATAGAGCTTATTGGTGTGGCACAGAACACAATACAGAGGAGGTGGAGCAGCAACACCTGTTCCTGAAAAGTGAAGCCAAAGCTGAAGTGCCTTAAAGTTGCATTATCTAGTTTCCAGCACTGCTTATAAAAAGAAGTCTGTTTCTACAAAGAAGTCTATGAGAAAATGGGTTTACTTCTAACTTGATTCACTACCTCAGTAAACATTTTCATAATGAGTGTATGGTCTCAAGTCTTCTTCAATACAGCATGATATTCATTTGGTAAGTGATAGTCCCATTAATTTTGAAATAGAAGAAAAACAGTGGGAGGGTTTAGGACCTGTCAGTCAGGACAGTGGCTTAGCAATGCTAATCATGCTAACACTGGGGACATTAAAACAGACATGAACTGTGTTTGATCTTTGACCTTTCAATTCATTGAAGTTAATTGGCACATTTATAGGTCCCCTAAAGCATGTCAGTTTTCAGCATTTCAGCAGTGTTCAGCATTCTGCCAACCAAGCAAGCTAGCTAGCACTAGCTGGTAACTAGTAACTTGACAATGTTCAACAAGCTCTGAGTAGCTACTCTGTTTACCTGCCAGTAAAACTCTGCTTAATGACTTGCGTCAGATGGGTTGAAAATCACTGATTTTTCCTTTTTTGTGTTGAGTATATCGCACCGCCATGAAACCATACTCAATACACATGGCGTAAAAGCGTCATCCTCCCCAGCTGATCTTTTGTTCAGTGTTGCCAGTTTCATAGATGATAGAGATTAGATTAGATTAGATTGGATTAGATTCAACTTTATTGTCATTACACAGGTACAGGTACAAGGCACCGAAATGCAG
>NC_045742.1:29886985-29894526 GCF_008692095.1 Etheostoma spectabile
AGTGCAATAGCAGTAAGTGCAGGATATATACAATGGTTTCATAAGTGCATAAGTGAATAAATAGGGAAATGAATACTATTATAAACAGACTTTAACAGCAGTGTTTGTTAACTAACAAGTATTGTGAGCAAAATTTACAGCTGGATATGTACTGAATATAATTTACCAGTTGATATTACTATAAGTAGAAATTTTACAGATGTGTACAATGAACACAATGCACTAATGGTTTACAGAGTTTACAGGTTAATATGTACTATGAATATATATACAGGCGGCTATTATTGCAGACAGAATTTTTACAGATAGATATAAGTTAGGCTAAGTGTAGTTTGAAACTTCTTCTCCGCATACATTACTCATGCAATGTATCCAGGCGGTTAGATGTTTTGTTGTTTTTACCAAATTAATTGCACAAATCCACTGTGTGGACGTGTGTGACGGCTGGATCCTGGAGAGCTGGCACCATCCAACCCGGTGAGTTTCCGTGTGCCGATATGAGGGCCACATTCTGTTTCATGATGATTCACGCACAACAACAGACATTTCACTGGAATTTTCCCTTGGACGATTTCATGTAAAAAAAAAAGAGAATCTTGTCAATCACTCACTTCACTATGTTCACTAACTGTCTATAACAAGGTTGCAGTTACAGAAAATTGAAAATGTGAAATTGTTTGTGTTAATGTATGAAAGTGTGCCCACTTAAACATATTGAGCCTGTTAAGCATCTCATCCTGACTGCATCCAATTGAAAGTGTTGTGAGTGCTACTGGGAGGTGAACAAAAAAGGACTACATTTCCTAGTTGCTCTGTTACTGTCACTGAAGGTAATCTACCATATACCAGTGATCTCAGACGGTTTTCATTTCACATAAGTTGTACTGCAGGGATCTGCGTCTTACTGAATATTTACTGATATTTACAGTTCTATTTTACTTATTCATACATTTAGGCCTAATTAACTGAACTTTATCATCTGATGGAGAGAGGCAGCCACTGCATAATTCATTCCATTTCTATGCAAATAGAAATGGAAATTGGGGTCCAATTAAAGATCTTAATGGATGACAAGCACATATACACACATGCTACATGTCTATATGAATACACACACACACACACACACACACACACACACACACACTAACTACTGGGCCGAAAAAGATCGTAACAAAAAGGTAATTAGAGTCTGGGATCAAACCTGCATTCTCATTGATTATTCCCTACGATATGAAGAGCTAGCAGGTGTGTGTGTACATCATTAATACTATTTTCTCTCTCTCAGTGGGGGTGGCAGTCGCAGGCTGATCTCTGTGTTGTTGATTAAAAGGATGAGTGGTGACCTTGGCTCTGGTCTCCTGTGGCAGCACTTGCTGATTCAAATCTAGCTGCAGTAATTAACACCCTCATAACATTGCATCCACATTTTTGCAATTAACTCATTTTTACTTTTTAACTTTAATTCACCCTTTAATGATGCAGAGAAAGAGAATTCTGACATGGAAATGAACATTCTAAGTGGCCCCTTGTTGGTGATGCTCTTATAGAAGAATTTTGCATTTTTTTTGTTGCTTTGCCCAGCATTTCTTATGAGGTACGATTACAGTTTAAGTACAAAACTATACAAACTATAAAATAAAGTTGGTTTGGCAACCACTCATGCCATCAGACACTTGTACTTATTAGAAACAAAACAGGAGTAGAACAAGATGTTGCCAAAACGTTGACAATGTCCACTTCATTTTGTGAGCTTGATCATGTTTCAATTGTGTGATTGCCACGGTTACAGTATGTGTGACAAGGCAATACATGACTTGAACAGTTCTGGTGTGTTTACTGCACTTTTGGGAGTCTGATAACTGGGTCAAACTGCGCTGCTAAAGGCCAGTTCAGACAAAGTTTTTCGATAAGTTGAAACTGTTTAAGACAAACAAAACAAAAGTTTCAGCGGTCTGAAGCAGCCCATCTCAGCTCGACTCAGACCAGCTGATGGTGCCGCTGTGGCAAAGCTGGTTGAGTCTCCAGAGGCTGGTTTTAGAACTTAAGAGACAAAACCTGCTTCAACAGCCAATAGAGAAGACATATTATAGAGTCAGCTACAATAAAAATGATCCAAAATCCATTTTGTTTCTGTAACAAACTGTCAACGGAGGTTGAACAGGCGCTCGCAAGCACATAGGTCGAGCAAACTAGAGAGTGACTGAAGAGAGGGAGCGCCTAGGACAAAGCCGTAAATCAAAAAATGAAAAAAAAAAAAAAGTTTCCAAATGTCTCCGGTTTAGGGGCTCGGAGACACCAGAGCTGGGGGAATGAGAGGGGGAAACGTAGCAGAAGGTATTCCTTTCTAAACCAAAATGTAGCAGTGTAACTATAGCCTAAAGTAGTAAGTTAGAATGTGAGCAATGACACCCACTGGCAGTGGTGAGAAGCTGTGTAATCACATGCCTCCCTTGTACAACAGGTTGTTGAGGAGCATAACGCTGTAAACCACCGCTCTGCTAAATGGCCCACAGGAAACAACCACCAGCAGCCCTGTGCATGTTTAATAAATGTTGCAGTAGATCAGTCAGTGTCTGAGCAAATAGCAGAGCAGATGGAGTGATCAAGTCGGCTTGTGTTTGTACCTATGTCACAGCCAGTAGAGAACGCAGACATGACAAGAGGATGGGAACAGCGTGAGAAAGACATCCTCTTAGCATGTGGCAGGGGTCAAAGCTGTAAAATAGATCAAGAGAGACATACCTGTCAGATTGGAAGGTACACCGTACACAAAAGTCACAGTTCGGTGTGTGATTTCGGTACAGCAAAAGGATCTTTTATTTTATTTTGAACAGACAGTAGTTAAAGAGACAAAGTCCTCCTGCTGGGGACTGAGGTAACAGTGATTTCATTCTCAAAACAAGGACCACTACAAAAACCTGTGTATTAGACTATACTAACACTGAACAAACACTCTCCTGAAGACAACAGGCTATAGAAATGCAATTAGCAATTGTGAACTTTGGTTCCAAATTATGTTCATCAATCTACAGTACTTAAGATCAGTGTGTCAACCAGTGGTGTAGTCTACGTGATATGCAGGTATACGGAGTATACCCACTAGTAAAAGGTCAAGGATTTCAGTATACCCACTTACAAAAACGCAAGGATACTGTCACATAACAAGGATTGTTTTGTGAGAGAATTTTCACACTTATGTTCATTAATTCACCCAGTCTGTGCTGCGAGCCGCCCAAGATAACAACACATGCTTGGCAGTCATTCTCTGCGCACATTTTAAATTAATAAATGTGAATCACTAAAGTGCATATATGAAACAAAAGAACATTTAAACTGCACTCTTACAGTGATTTGGTAAGCCTGCCCCTGGAGTTATACAGCCGTTTCGGATGCCACTGCAGCAGACATTAACGTTACAGAAACTACAGAAAATGAGCCAAGTGAGACTGATGCTTTACGCGGCAACTTTACAAAAAACCAATGGGGTCGTCTCTCTGGGAAACGTTGCTCTGGGACATGTTGCTCTGGGACATGTTGCTCTGGGACACGTCGTTCTAGGACGGGCGAGACTAATGCTGGGAGGTAAAAAATTACAGTATACTCACTACAATAAAACCGACTGCACCCCTGGTGTCGACGTCACAGGACATGCCTTGTGGCCCGTCTTATTCTGCCTCTGATTGGCTTACCCTGGTATTCTAACCAATCCCCACTACCAATGCCTAAACCTAACTTCTTTTGATCATTCTAGCAGATTTGATTTAGGATCCACCCATACAGTACATACCATGTACCCTACTGTCAGATACAAATTCACCATTCCTTTACTGCACAGTAGTACTTCAGGGAGTGGTTCTTTTACTTCTAGGGCTGGCTATGAGTGGATGTTTACTCTATTCACTTTATTTACTCCATTTAATTGCATCACCTTTAATGTGTGTAATGGGTAGTAACGCAGAATTCTTTTTCTGCTGTCTGAATCAATTTAATGTGATTCAAAGTACTTCTGGCAGCTAAATAATTTACCATCCCTAATGATCCTGGTAGAATAAAACATTAAGTTGTATTATGCATGTAAATTACAGCAGTTCAAAAGGAGTCTTTTTCATTGGAAGTGGCTTCAGCTGTCACATTGGGAATTATGGCACATTATCTGTCCGCTGTGCCATCAGGCTGTAAAGAATAGGTGAGTGTTTGTGATGTATTGAAAGTCTTGCGCTGCTGGAAACAATGGCAGGCCAGAAAGTCATCACCATGGAGACACAGGTACCATACTGTAGGTCTATAATTGTCATTTAAACTGCACTAGAAGGCAGCTGAAAGTGATTACTGTGTGAATACCAGAGTGTGAGACGGGCATATATGAGTTGTTAATGTTGGGAATTGGCATATTTGAAGAGACTTTGACAATATTGGCTTAGTACCTTTGTGGTTTAGTTAATCTAATATCCTGGCTCATTGCCATGCTCTGATACAATATAACACTAGGCATTTTCAGATTTTTTTCAGTTTGTGAAGCATTACTTCACAGTGTAATTCCATGTTATTGGTTCTGGAAGCAATGAATATTGAAACAGCTCATGGAGACATATGAATAACGTTCTACTGCGACTACCTTCTGAGCCCCGCAAGTCATCCATACATACATTCCTTAATAATAATAATGACTTCATGTATCTAGCACAGCAGAGTTTTTAGAGTGATTTGACAGACAAACAAAGGCAAAAGCAGAATATCCAGAGGTCATTTGAACACAAGAATGGAACAACAGAGAGCTGGGGCCAAAAAATAGCAAGACAAAATGTGGATAAATAAAAAGAAGACAAAAGACGCAAAATAAAATAAAGTAATGAGGAGAAAAGATATGCCAAAAATGTATAATACATATACAGTATGTGCATATATTTATCTCAAATCATTAAATAAAATTAAAAGAAAAAAATAGAGAGCTACAAAAATTTAAAAGATAATGAGAGATGATATCGCATGAGAGCAAGTCTATAAAAATGTGTTTTAGTAAGCGATTTAAAAGAGTCCACTGATTCCACAAGCCTTTTTTTCCTCTGTCAGGTGCTCAAATTCATTAGGCCTGACCTAATGGTCTTTTTCCAACACATTCCCATGTCATGTCCACATTCAGCCAATTATATAACAAAGGCCAATGATCTCTCCATAATCTAGGCCATTATATCTTCTTTTGAATAAAACAGCCACAGCTGGCTGCAGGTCCTCCCTTTCCACATCAAAACTGTTGATCTATTATAACATTATTATTATTTCCAGTCCATGTTATGATGCAGAAATGTGTACATGTTCCCATTTCCCATGCTCAGTTATGATCTCTGAGAGGATCAGATGTTGCAATTGTACTGGGCATCCGGAGAAGGCACATGAACTTAATGGCAACTATGTGCCTTTCACCAAGCCATTAGGGTCAGCAGCAGCACTGATTTGTGGGCATGGACAAGTACAGTTTCACCTCAGAATGTAGTTTTACTCGAGCAATACTCGGCTTAGCGGTTGGTGCTCTGTTCTGTCTGATTCTCAGAACATTTCCATGTTAACGAGGAATCCACAAAACAGGAGATGTTTATCACCGTTTTCATCTCCTCTCTACACGTAATGTGCTCCAGGACTGGCTTTACTGAGGACAGTGTGACTCGTTTCTCAGAGGCCGGGACATCAGTGAACAGAGGTTTCGGACTGGGGTTGGAAATGGGACCGAGTACCCAGGGCCCACATGTGAGACGGGCCTAAAAAGATGCTAGAACGAATAGGTGTGGATGCAGGGAGAACGCCTTTCTAAAGGGCCCAGAATTTGAACTCAGGGAAAGGGTTCAGGAGCTGGTGTACATCCTCCATGATTTATAAAGCTGGGTGTAAAAGTGTGTGAACGGCAACAGTAACGCAGAGAAACATTCACAAAGCTCTTCGGCGAAGGGGCCCACTGGCAATTGCCTACCTTTGATTTATGGTGAAACAGCCTATGACAATTTTAGTGGATTTTTATTGCCACAGAAAAATATTTTCTATCTTGGAAGGTTTCTGGAAAATGAAAAAGGAAACTAACTTTTAAAATATGTGTTTATATTGTCATTGTACAAAATGAAAGCAGATTTCTTTCTAAATCAAAGCCTACACAGGTAGAGTCACATTCTAAATCCAAAGCACTTCTTTTGAACGTTCGGAGCACAGAGCAGCAAACACTTACATTCCCACACTCTAAGAAATAAATCTGTAAAATAACAGCAAAAAGTTCTGGCAGCTCATTACAGAAACTGTGTGTAGCTACAGTTAAAATAGAGAACATTTTCTTTTAAGCCTTTATACAAGTCATAGAAAGCTGCTCAGTTAGTGATCTACTGAAATGTTAAAAAACATTCCAAAATGTCATGCAAAAAAGTGGAAAAACGTTGAAAAAGCAACAAAAAAATTGAATAAAATCAATTTCACAAAAGGTTGATAAAACCTACAAAATGACACAAAAAAAAGTCCGGTGTTGAAAATGTCACTTTAAGAAAAGTATTTATCATCAATTATCATCAGGAAAAATTTAATTATTTTGTTTTTGCCGCAAAGTGAACTCCTCTGTCCGATGTTAAAGCTCTGTGTTTGATATTGACACCACGCTTCATTTTGTGATTATTTTAGAAGAATATTGAATTTCATAAATATGGGTTTTGGCATGGCTGGGCAATCCTATCCGGGGGGGGATTGAATTATTGCATGTTTTGTTTTATTGTGCATGACCCCCTGCTTTTTTCCCCAAATCGCACTCTGGTTACAAGTCCCCCCTCTCTGCCCATCAGCACCCTGCTGTCTGTTCTGTCTGATTGATCATGTCTTCAAAATGGAGCCCAGCTCATCAGGCTGATCTGGATGCAAGGCTGACTCCCACTCAGGGTTAAAGCGAGGAGGCTGACAGTGACATCTTCTGGTCTGGGAACAGCCCATAGTCACAGATTAGATTAGAGTTTGTTTCATGCTGCTTACATCACCGAATCCCGACGCCCTCTCTCTCGCTCTGTGTGTGAACATCACAACTGTTTGAGATGAGACCGTGGTAAT
Organism: Etheostoma spectabile; assembly: GCF_008692095.1. Lineage (NCBI taxonomy): Eukaryota > Metazoa > Chordata > Actinopteri > Perciformes > Percidae > Etheostoma > Etheostoma spectabile. Next base: position 29,894,057 of record NC_045742.1, read on the forward strand.
ACCCTCAGCCAGCCCACAGTGTGTTGCCAATCTAAAAACATGACCTATAAAGTACACAGCTGATTAGCTTTCTTGGAGACGTAAATCTCCTGCGACACCTCTGATATGTTAAGTACCCGGCTAATCTGGAGCGGAAGCCATGGGAACATGCAGGGCTGAGAGCGTTAGATGCTTGCTGTAACATCATATCAGGCTACGCCAAACCAGCCTGGCTTGGAAAATATGTTTTGTCAAAGCAAGGGATGTATCTGATAAAGGATCCATTTCAAATCGTTGCACAGTGGATTGGTAACTTCTTCCTAAAGAAGATCAGAATCTTAAAGGTCCCATGGCATGAAAATGTCACTTTATGTTGTTGTTTTTTTTAACATTAATATTCCATATGCTAGAATTCCCCTAGCGTGCCTATGATCCACCCAGTGGCTAGAAAGTGATAATGAAATGGTGAGAGGTGTAAACCGAGCCCTGGG
>NC_045742.1:29894536-29896356 GCF_008692095.1 Etheostoma spectabile
TGCCTTTGAGAAAATGAAAGCTCAGATGGGGCAATCTGAAATATGCCCCTTATGAGGTCAAAAAAGGTAAGGTTACTTCCCCTTTCTCTGATTTTCCTACCCAGAGAATTTGGCCTGCCCATGAGAAAGAGACAGACATCATGGCTTGCAAACAAGCACACCATGGCAGTTGGTCCAGGCCTGTTTGTTTCTCTGTTTGTCTAGTGGCAATAAATTGATAGGTGCAACTAAAACCATGGCAACCAAGATAGCCGACAACAGATCAGAGACTCAATCGGTCCAGTCTGTCTAGAAGACACAGGAGTAAAAAAGGAAAAGAATAAGGAAAACACAGTGGTCATAACTTTCAAATATTGATTTTATGTGAAAAGTAAAGTGTCAAGTGAATCGGACGTCATGTATATATTTGAGCTAGACATCCTGCTACTCTACAACTTTAAATACTGTTTGTTTGTGTAAAAACAATGTGTTGTGAAACTTGATGTGCACATGATAAAGAGGTCCAAGGGCTTAGGCTTTGGGGGGCGCATTATAACCTGGGGGATTTGAGAATCCTCCCACAGTGTCAAAAACTTAATTTCCTACACTCTAAGAAACAAATCTGTTAAATAACAGAAAATGTTCTACCAGCTGCATTGAATCTGGCAGCCTTCACTGGACATGCTACTTACGTAAAACTGTGTAGGCTAGGGATCATCAGGAATATGTAGTTTAATTATTAAAAGTAAAGAACAATCCTCCCATTTTCAAGTATAAAAGATCCAAACAGTTTTGCTGTCAATGGTCTATTCATGTCAGCTGGACTGGGAGGCCGTTACACTATTGACTAGTTTCAAATATAATTAAACATCTGATTTTATAAACTACGTGGGTTTTGTGTGCAGAAATCTTAACGTGTAGAGTAACTAGTAACTAAAGCTGTCAAATGAATGTAGTGGAGTACAAAGTAGAATATTTCTCTCTGAAATGTAGCTGAGTAGAAGTAGAGCGTGGCATGAAAAGAAAAGACTCAAGAGTACCTAAAATGTGTACTTAAGTACAGTACTTGAGTAAATGTACTTAGTTACTTTCTACCACTGGACCTCTGTTTTATGTTAATTGCATGAAAAAAGGAAGACAGGTTGATGATCAGCATCCTAACGCCATTTTCAATACTGACCTTGTTACATTGTGCGATTGGATCTCATGGATCGTTGTGTCTCAATGTATGTATGTATGCCGTATACCAGAGTAGATACATCAAAATGAAATTACATATGTAATTTGTATTTATTTTTGGGCCTACTGATGAGTGAACAAGGATAATAATTCATGCAGAAGAGGTTTCATTTTTGAAGTATGAGTTGGGGGCTGGTGTTGGATCAGGCTAGTTTTGGAGGGCAGCCGCTGGTTGCAACTTTTCTATGTGGCTACTGTGGAGATATCCTGCTTGTGGATCAGGACATAAATCTCAAAGGGCTCAGTTTCCCTATGATTGGCTTAGTGATTCCTGAGAAAGAGCTTAGTTGATGTATGAAGGTGTGTGCTCCCACTGTGCTTTATTTGTTGATGGAGGCGTCTGACTGGAAACATCCAGTCAAAAACCTGGAGCTTGTTGTAGTCCATCACTGTTGTGGTGTGGGGTTTTTGTTGGGGTTGTTTTCCTGTTTTTGCCTCCCTGTGAAAGTCTCAGTGTTTTCCCCGGTCCCGTGTGCCTGATCTGTCCCCTGTTCCCGGTAGGTGTCTGTATGTTCTGTTTCCTGTCTTGTCTAGTCCTGTCTGACTTTACTTTTGCCTGTCTGATTGTCCAGCCCCTCCCTAATGTGATTCACCCGATGTCT
>NC_045742.1:29896367-29896491 GCF_008692095.1 Etheostoma spectabile
CGTTACACCCTTACCTCATGTATTTAACCCCAGTGTTTCCTTTGTCTCTTGCCAGATCTTTATGTTGTGTTGCCGTGTGCATGTCCCTGCCTGCCTCCTGTGATATCTCCCCAGCGTTTTGTCC
>NC_045742.1:29896501-29896634 GCF_008692095.1 Etheostoma spectabile
TCTGTTCCCCTGTGATTTCTTTTCCCTTTGCTGCTCCCTTGCTTCTTTGTGTCTCCAGAACCCCAGACCTGTGTTGGACCTTTTTGGTTTTCCCGGAGATTCCCGGATGTGGCCAGCGCCTCTAGCCCTCGGG
>NC_045742.1:29896644-29901921 GCF_008692095.1 Etheostoma spectabile
TGAACTGAACTGTGTTACAATAAACGGCTGTGCTCCTGCTCCTGCCTGCTGTCTCTTGTTGCATTTGGGTCCTGTCCTCACCTCCCCCGTAACACATCACTACACATATCTGGTTCCCTTGAAACAAGCTGTTATTGAAAGCAAATAAACAGGGCATTATCCATGAGAATTTAATCTAATGTATTCGCCATGCATATCATTACACGTTCAGAGAGTCAATATTATCTAAATGATATCAGAAAACACAAGCTTTGGGTAAAGCTTGGTGCAGGTAGAACCAATGACACAAGCCCACACAAACTATTATAATTGAGCAGCAGTACACATGATGAAAATTAAATTCCCTGTGACAGGAGGCAGCTGTGCTGGAACGCTGCTGTCCACTCAACCTTTGCCCTCTGTGAATATGACAGGCAGGCGGTGTGAGTGAGGCATCTGCTGAGATATTTTACCCTTGGTTGGATTCCAAAAACAGTCCAGCCCGTGCCTGGTGTACAGGTGGACTCAGACACAGAGACATGCTTGTTTTTCTCTCCCTTCCTGCAGTGGTGGAAATAAAACAAAAAAAACACTTCCTTTGACGTCTCCCCGGTTATGGGGAGGGGATCTCACGGTTTCACCTCTGGAGGTGTGAAAGACACAGTTGCCGCTTGCAGAGCCTCATTAGGATTCTGACAGATGGAATTTTCTTACCTATTTTCTCCCTTGTTTTTGTCCTCCTCACTTTGTCATTTATTCATTTGTTGGAGGGTGCAGGGGGCAAGGTTTTGGCTCGGGACAAAGAAAAGACCATATGCTTTTTAGAGGAAGCACTTTTAATGTCATTCCCATGTTTCCAAAGGTTATTTGAAAGTAACTACAACAGCCACTAGACTATTTCAGTATGCATTTTAACATTTGTGTAAGGGAGAAAGTCAGTCATCCAGTTTCTGCTGTGGAGCTAAATGATCATTCTCATTTCAGACCGGTTGCAATTGAGTTTCTATTCACTTACAAATTAGAATTACCATAGTTTCACTTTCATTTGAAGTAGACTATTGATTCTAGCTGATTGATTCAGCCTTGGATTAAAAGTCCAACTGAAATTTAAATTTGATTCTCCTTAGTTTTTGTGCAAAAAAAATACAACACATAACTAAACTAAAGGCAGCGGTACCTAAGTCCAAGCTCCCAGATTAACTCAAGAACCAAAAGCACACAACCTCTGCACCAGGAGGCAGAACACAAACCTTCTTCCAAAGTGCTGCAGAAGGAGGTCTGGCTAGTCCACACAGCATTCTGGGATGGGAGAAAAACATGCTCTGGTTGATTGACATTTCTTTAAACCAATCACAACCGTCTCGGGCAGAGCCACAGCGCCCCTGCTAAATAGTCTCAGGAATGAACTTGTTTTGCTACGCGGGTGTTCAAAAATACCTGCTGCCTCAAAACAGCTGCCCTCGTTTATCAGAGCCCTCTGCCCGTCTGTGGCCCAGTCGCCTTCAGTGGTGTTGATAGGCCATTACTCATGACCTGTAACCATGTCAGATGTGGAGAGCTGTGGCAGGGACATAAAGTGAGACATAAAACTGCTGAGCTACACACATAGATGCCGGCTGCATCAGAACAAAAGTTGCACATTTTTTAATGTATTATTTGAATGGCAATAGAATGAATAATATTCCCTTTAAATGTCCCATAAAAGTCCCCACCCCTGGCGAGGTGACGTATTGCCGGAAGACATCTCTGCGTAACATAAGTGTGCGAGTTGGAGAGAGAGTTTGTTGTGTTGAAAGGGAAAAAAATCTTTCTATTGAATAAAGACAGTTATGGAGCTTTTGCTGAGCAGACCAAAGATCTGATGCTTTCAAAGGAATGGTGAATCACAAAACATAAAATCTACAACCTTGGAGTATCCTACTTGAGGTTGTTCAGTTATTTTCTCCAGGTCCTGACTGGGATATTGGCGACTTCTATTTTACATTCTCACAGAGACCTCTACTCTCTGGGAAGGGACACAAGGAGGACACAAACTACTGGACAACTGGACAATTATTCTTCATTAGTCTTTAATTGTTTTTAACGGGTATTGACCATCCTGCTATAAATGTTTTTTTTTTGTAATGAGCACATTGCACCGAATTCCGAGCAGCTAAGTTGCAAATCAATAAATTATGATATGAAAGATATCCTCTGCTGATTATACCTGCTATATATGTAGCTCCCCATTCATAAATTGATCATTATTCATTGTGTTCATTCACCATCACATTTATTCATTTGTATGTTAGTGCTTTCAGCTGTGTCCGTAGTTAGTAGGTGAATAACCCTCTCATTTAAAAAGATGTTAATTATGTGGTTTGTCTAATTAAGACCTGACGGTCACTGTACACAAGCCACTTACTCAGTAGCAACCTTCAGAATATATTAATCCATTAAATGGCTTTACGTTTCCCCTTTTTCGAAGGGTGGTCCCCTGAGGTGGATTTAACTCAAGTTAAAGCAGGAATCAAAAGCAATAGTTTCTGATGGGGGAATTTAAGGGCATCTCTCTCCTTCATCTTTGGTACCAATTTGTGTGCTTACAATTTACGTATAATTTTGGAGCATCTTGATACTTACTAATTATTGATGGATATTTTGGTGTTAATTGATGCATTTACGCTACAAAGGATTCTTTCTGTACTTCTTCAGGTATCAAATGGAGCACAGTAACATCCCCAGAAAGTTGTTTTTCAGAGAATGAAGGTCAACCTTGTGAAAGCATAGCCGAGTTTCACTGCAGAATACAAATGCATGTTACAAAGTTGAAAACATTTGAAGCCAAACTGTGAATGTAACAGTGGGAATGCTAAATGGGTGCTAATTTTTTTTTTTTAAATAAAGCAGAAAACGCTCGTACCCCATCAAAGCAGTCAACGTCTGTGTGCAGCTTCATATTTTATTAAAACGTAATTACTGACGCATTTCAGCCAGAGCAGAACAAGAACTACAAACTGCTCGTCATTTGCTGATGTTGTGTTAACAGTTTAGAAATGGAAGGCACCCTTTAAAAGGTGATAGATGCTGCTTGTAGACATGCTAAAACTAAAGAGAGGAGTTGGTTCTTGTAAATGCAGAGAAAGAAAACCTCAAGCCAGTTTTGATACTGATTATTAATCATTGTTCTGCAGATGTCTACAGATAGGAGTTAAGTAAGCATCATACCCAGCAACACGGTCAAATTATTTTTAACTTTTGATTCATGTACACGGACACATCTCATTTTTTTGTGCACCGGGGCACGATCCGCGATCTCTGGGGGACGCAAAAACGGGACGGTTGGGTTTAGGAGAAGAAGAAAGGCGAAAGGACACGTCATAAGGATACTTTCCGCGGTCTCTGGGGGGACGCAACAACTGGGAGATGAAAGGCCACACGCAGGACACAACCCCAGTCTCCGGGGAGAAAGTCCTGTGTTGTTTGACCCATCCACCCCCCCAACCAACCTATCTCCGCAGATTTTTGGCTTTTCGTATTACTCGTTACCATACGTGCTGCAATCACTAAAGATGCTTCCCAGTGAAATACATTTATTTAAAATTTGTGCTCACCAACATGAAAAAAATGACATGATCATATCTGTGTACGTGAATCAATAGACTAAATACCGTGAGACTGGGTTGTACCCAGTGAGTATTCTCGAACATATTTAACAATCCAATGTAATGATTGTGTGAATGAATTTTATCTTTGAAGTTTGGAAGTCGGAGTACAAATCCCATATACACCTATAACTAGGCTGTGATGAATGCCACCCAAACTTTTTTTTAAGTGTTTTCCACACGGCTGCTCGTTGCAGAGCTGATGGAGAGCTCATGATGAAGATAATCAGACATAAGTAACCATAACAGGGTGCTGGAGCAGGACGCTGCTCGGTGCACCCTGAGCAGGTGTGGCAGTCATGGATGGATGGAAGCTTAGGAAACAGAAGCACGCTCTCTACTCTTTTTGGGATTACTAACATGTTTTCATGTTGTCTGCTGGTGAGCTCCCATGTTGTTATTCCTCATAGCAAACTCACCTTCCCACTTTTACTTAAAATATAATCATTATTAACCATAGAGGGATCACGGCATGGGCAAAAGTGGGCACGTGTCCAGGGCCCGGAGGCTCCAGGGGGGGCCCTAATGATCTAGTGAATTAAAATTTGACCATCGTCGTGCGATGCCAAGAACTCATTCACGGTATGAGCAGAGCTGTTTTTCAACAGGCAAACCAGGTAACTGCTTGGGGTCCCCGGCCTTGAGGGGGTGCCCCCCAAGGGCTAACATACTTTACTCCACAGCAATGCCTCAAAATGTGGCAACCACAGTGAGCGCAAACCCCTTCCCCCTTAAATAAACAAATGGCTTTTTGCAATGACATCTGATTTGGAAAACTCCCAGAGGGGGCCCTGTGTCATTCCATAGAAGCTCGATAACCAAACTTTTGAATTGATTTAAAGTTAAGTCAAACAAAAATGAAGAGGAGTTATCCTTCTGGGAGTGAAAAAGAAAGAGAAAGAAGGAGGATGATGAGAAAAGAAGACAGGGGTAAAGTAGAGCAGATAATGATTACATTGTTTAACAGTAACTGTCTGAATGCAATCATTTAGCCTTAACTAGTCTATGGGGGAGACACTTGAATAACTTTAGCGAGACAGCAGTAACGTTAGACTTATTGTGTTTATTCTTTCACGTTTTTGTTTCTAGTTAACCTACCAAGCAGTCCGCAGCTATGCTTGGTATGTCCCGAGGGGACTGCCGCAGCAGTGAAAAAGAAGTCTTTAATGAGCTCCTTCACTCCAAGGAGCTGTCCACTTAAAACGACTCAGGCCTTGATTTCCACTGACCTGTCAGTCTGTTCAGACAACATGCCCGGAGGTTACAGTTTATTTAACCAAACCACAGGCTTATATCAGAGGGGTGCTAATGACGATCCTTGGTGAGAGACTGTTACGGATCCTGCAACGTGAGGATTTATTGTATATCAAGTGACAAAGAAAAAAAGTAATTCTCACTGAATTGAGAACCTGAACAGAGGCGCTAAATACCCCACATCAGCAAGAGACTGTGGAATAGGTAGAATAGTTTACTTGTTTAATAATGACATGTTGTGCAGCAAATTGCAGCTAATGGACAATTGGTTTGTGTACATATAGATTGTGTTTCCTTGTGATGCGCTGTAAAGCACTGTGCACTCTTTGCGATAGTGGACTGCTAGTGTGCACGTTCGTGCTTGCCTGTGTGTGTGTGTGTGTGTGTGTGTGTGTGTGTG
>NC_045742.1:29901937-29904323 GCF_008692095.1 Etheostoma spectabile
GTGTGTGTGTGTGTGTGTGTGTGTGTGTGTGTGTGTGTGTGTGTGGGTGGGGGACTGAGGGGGGGCCCATTACGATTTTATGTCCTGGGCCTGTGGTCATGGTAATCCATCACTGTCATTAATGGCTCAATCAGTCTCTCTTTATGTTTCATGAATAGACAGAGTTGCCGCATCAGATTTTCTTTCAATGTAAACCAGCTGGCAACCTAAAGTAACTCTTTTCATGGGGGGAACAATGAGCTGTTAGTTAGTGTTCAGTAGTGGTGAGAATACACTGAATCACAATGCCTTAGGCCTTTCTCTTAAAACCAAGAGCGCCATCTAGTGGGATCAGAAAATAAGGACACTGGTTCACGAAGCTTCATTTGGCCATCGCTAGTGGTCAGCCGATACTGTCTATTCACACATAGCATTATGTGTCTCAGGTTCCTGAAGCCTCCTGAAACTTCATTTGGCCATGACTCAGGTCTGGATAGATACACCTGCTATTGAACTCTACACCTCTAGTTCATTTTCTATAGTCAGTCAGTAACAAAGACAAGGACAGGATCCCAGGCACAGTGGCCCATCACACCAATATCTTTGTTGCAGAACTAAAACTCTATTTTAATTTGGATATAGATGCAGTCCTGGGGCAACCATTTTCAGCACAAATGTAAGGTTCTTTTGCCACCAAAATACCAACAAATACAACTGCCTCATTTAAAAACACCTCCCAAGACTTCCCACCAGTACACCTTATAAAAGAGGTTGCCATGCGGTTAAACTGCACAACAACTCCCTAACAGATTTCACAATACACACAAACATTTGGGTTATACAAAAGAAAGCCCTCCCAAATATGGCCTTAATCCACCTATGCTATGACTCTTCATGCAAGTTACAGGGAAACACACAAAAAAAGGGAAGAACCAGAACCTAGCAAAACAAAACAGGTTTTTGCACACAAATACATAATTCCACCTCACACATCACATGGTTTCAAACACTTTATTTCTCTGGTAAACACGATTCATATTTGTTAGGGAGTCCTCATGTTTGGTTGGTAAGATTTATGCTAATTCAGTGCATGTCACATTTGATAAAGTCATATTCTGACCATCTTCTGACCTTAATAAACTTAATAAAACAGCTCAACTGACAACACTGGATGAGGAGCAAGCACTGATTGACCCTCTCCTGTCAGAGCCTCTGGACTCTGGGGCTCTCAGATTAACGATGTGTGATTCATTAGGAAGAAGCTGTCAGTCATGCCAACCTTGAAGCCCTCTTAATAAGCACTGCACACAGTGATTACATATCTGTATTAATTTTGCGATTGATCTCCATGATCCTCCTGTCAGATGATCTCCAAATAATAATTTAGAATAATTCTTCTGGATGAAATGCTGGGTTGTTGACCACAAGTCTGACCTGGTAGATATGTTTCTTGCCCAGTTAGACTACTTTTTTACACAATGCCACTGTGTTCCTCAGCAATTGGCCAATCTTCAGCCCCACCCGTTACTGTTGCCATATCAGACAACCTTTTGTCTCAACTGCAAGAAGCAGGAAGGCTCATTTTCTCATAGACTTATACTATATACTACTATACCATACTACTATGGAAACAGACCTTTTTTGTAGCCAGTGAAGTTGGCCCCCTGCTCAAAATTAGAATACGGGATAACAGAGCAGTGGCATTGGCTTCACTTTCACACCCGGTGGACTAATGGCACACTGAAGTCTATTTTTAAATAGTGATTAACTAATAGGATTTCCCACAGGCCCCGGTTGGTCTGTGGTCAAGTGTGTCATTAAAGCATAGGATAGCTGCACAAGTCCAAACTGCTCCGGTCCAACTTGAAAGTGGCCTGCCCACACCATATTTACTAAAACATCTCTAGACAACCAGTTTAGACATTTTACAAAATGAGCTTTTTAATTTCAGAGTGCTCAAAGCAGTTAGGGGTTTGGTGCCTTGCTCAAGTACCATGGCAGCTGAACTTGAACTGGCCAACGGCCATACAGACTGACAATTTTATCTTAAAGATATTGAAAACACAATTTTACTTAAAAGATGAAACAACAACAGCCTACCTTGGATTGTTTAATTTGTTTTTACTATCATTATTTTCAAATAAAATGATTTTCTTTGTAAAAAAAATTGGGTCTGTCAAAATGAGGCTTAATAAAGAGGTGGATTCACAATGAGGATCATTTAATATTGGGGCCAATACGGTGTATTGGGGCAAACCGCAGTAGCCTGCTAGAGCTTTGATGAGGATAATTTGCAATGACAAACATCGTTTTTATGTGAAAAAATCTTTGTCATAGAGTCCCAAAAGTAAACACTGCTTGAAACATTAAAACCCACTCTATAGGGATTTATTATCCTTCAAAAAAA
>NC_045742.1:29904333-29905986 GCF_008692095.1 Etheostoma spectabile
AAAAAAAACATTTTGGAACAAAGCAATGCAACCAACTGCTTAAAGTGGTGTTATTGACACGCACATACGTTTTAGGATTCATCTTTCTGCAGTGGTCCTGCTCTATGACCTGCCACGCCCTGCACGGCTTCTACTACTATTTCTCTTCTATTATCTTTATTGTTACTATAATTACCACTGTACATCACACCAACTGCTATGATTATCATGAATCTTATTTCTCTACATTTGAATAAGTGTCTCTGTGTCCCAACCGGCAGCGACAGATGGCCACACATCAAGAACCAGGGTCTGTCCAAGGTTTCTGCCTCAAAGGAAGTCTTTCCTCGCCGCTCGTAGGAAAACGATGGGTCTTTGTAAATTCTAGAGTGTGGTCTAGACCTACTCTATCTGTAACGTGTCCTTAGCCAACTCCTGTTGGGATTTGACACTATCAATTAAATTGAATCATAAAAGCCTGCTTTCAGCTGCGTGACAAAAAAGAAAAAAAACGTATTTACCACCTCTCCAGTTCTAATTATGTTCCAGAGTCTGCCAGTCACATCAGAGGAAGGAGAGGGAGAAATGAAAGGATCGGCAGAAGACAAAACAGGGAGGCACAGAGGAGACAGCTCTGCTGCTAATGGAATTTCATATCAGCAGAAAACAAAAAGGGGATGGTAGAAATGAAAAGCAATAATGCACCACAGGTTGCATTCTTCATGTGTACGTTTTGTCTTTCACTTCTTTTTTCAACTCAACAACATGTATGTTAACAACCATTAAAGGCTCAGCAGGTAACTGTTTTGTCATATTTGCTGAAACTGTCACTTTATATAGCATGTGATACAATTATCTGCATTGTGTTTTTTATTGATTTTTAAACATTCATACTTAATAGGCTTCTCTATTGACAAATTGAGTGTTTGGCGTAGCGTTGGCCATTGTTCCGTCAGCTCTTTTGTTGTTTTTACTGCGTACTTCTCTATTTCAGGACGAGGCTGTTGAGCAGTAAGGGAAGGCTCTGGGCTTATTGTGTTGAGGTCGTCACCGTGCCCTTTCATGGGAGTTTTTTTAAAAGTTAATATCTTAAATAATAATCCAAACTTTATTTTCCACATATGAGTTATGGCTATAAGTTTCCCAATATTGGAGTTCAAATGTCGACCTTTACTAAAGCCCGTCTGGTCTAATGAAATTATTTTTGGGAAGACAGATTTAAGACTTTGCACTAAAACTTTGGCAAAAAACTTGGCAAAAATGATTAGCTATAATTCTTTCTTCTTGATTTTGGAGTGAAATGTGGCAGTAAGATGTAGAATCCGTGGGACTTTATCTTACTTTAAAAAAGAGGTTTAATTTGAGGGATTAAGCATGAGACAGCTAAACTGATGGGCCTCGGTCTCATTATTATCTGAGACTGTAATAGTGTAAATGTTCTCTGTTATATATTGAAAGAATATTGTATGTTAATTAAGTTAATTCATTAAGAGGAAATGTCTATTTTAAGTGGTGCATGATCAGAAATTATTATGGGCAGATATCCCACTGATAACTACCCAGCTCAAACTGTAATCATTTAAAACATGTGGGTGAGATGCTAGCAGATACGCTCACAAGTCTCTAAGCTAGAGTCCAAGTCAAGTCTCAAGTCTCTGAGCTAGAGTCCAAGTC
>NC_045742.1:29906010-29906111 GCF_008692095.1 Etheostoma spectabile
TCCAAGTCAAGTCTCAAGTCTCTGAGCTAGAGTCCAAGTCAAGTCTCAAGTCTCTAAGATAGAGTCCAAGTCATGTCTCAAGTCTCTGAGCTAGAGTCCAA
>NC_045742.1:29906121-29907701 GCF_008692095.1 Etheostoma spectabile
AAGTCTCTGAGCTAGAGTCCAAGTCAAGAATGTGCGAGAATAAAGACCAAGTCAAGAATATGTTTTTTTTTCCAACACTATTTGATACCGAGAATACGTTTATGGACGTTTAAATCAAGATGGAAGCCTGTTCATGATTTCAATCTCGTCCCAGTTGGAAGCATAAACTGGAGTTTGAAATAAGGTTCCTGTCACAATGATGTATCCTCCGTACCGGTCTGATTTTATATCAGAGGCTGTAAATTGAATTATATCATTAATCAATATTGCTTTACCTCTTGCTTTTGTATTGCATCTTGAGTGGAGGATGTGGCTAATGCAAGGTTTATGCAGTCTCTTTTGATCCTCTATTTATAAATGGGTTTCCTGCAAAAGATTGATGCGCTTACAGTAAAATCTGCTTTTAAGGCTTTAATATAAATGAACATGTTTTACTGAACTCTTCAGTCCACATACATTCCAACTGAGTAGCTGGTCTGTTTTCTGGTCTGTGTTTTGCATTATCTGACTGATGTCCGCGTAGGAAGGAGGTTGGGGTGGATCGGTGGGCGTTAACCTACAGGACCTTCATCCAGGAAATGTGTGTCCCTTGGGAGTGTTTTAATAAAAAACATGATATTTTTCCTAAACTTAACTAGTCATTTCTGTGCCTAAACTTAACTTTCGTTGGCACATAATGCTCACTTTTTCCTTGCTTAAAAGTAACCGTAATCTCCGCCCAAATGACCAGCAGTTTGCAGTGCTCTGTACCCGGCATACAGTCACCTATTTCCGAAAACTGAACCACCAACTACCGCTGACCTGACGGAGCACCATGTGGAGCAGTGGAGCCGGCGTCCCAAAGCCCAGTAGCGGCTTAAACAACTAGCAACTGGTGCTCTGTAGCACTGAGCTCTGTAGCTGATGTCACGTGACCGGCCGACGGTCTCCTACTTTGTATGATATTATACTTTTAGTGTGCATAACTTTCCGTACAATAACATACATACCCGTTGATGAGAATATGTTAGTGTCTGTGTCCTGCTGCCAGTCAACCCGCAGTGGCATCTGATTGTGCACCAAACTATAGAATTATTACAATTTAGAAATGTTAGTGTTTTGTTGAAATGATCAACATAAATAACATTCCTGATACTATTATACTAGTATATTGGGCGCACACTGGACTCCCGAGTCCTCTGTAGGTCGTATTGATTCATCCACACCCTTTTTAGCTTGTCTCTTTGTGCCTGCAAAAGTTCATTGTAATTAAATTATTTTATTTTACTCATTCCAACTGGTTTTATGGTGCTTCCACTTTCCCTAGCTGCAACATCACTACTCCCAAAGAGGACTGTCACCTTCTCATTTATGTTTGAACACACACAGAGACACAGTTTTTCTGACACACACACTAAAGAGAGGTTTAACTGTGATCTACACCACTGCACTCTTTAAATTGTATGCTAAGAAAAGCCTGAGCCTTTAAGCCCAGTTGATTATATTCTCCCAGATTTGGCTGTCAATCTTCATGTGTTTACCAACAAGGCTGATTAGTTACCACCATCCCTAGTTACACACACACACACACACACACACAC
>NC_045742.1:29907711-29914546 GCF_008692095.1 Etheostoma spectabile
ACACACATTCACACACATGCACCCCCGGGGGTCAATTGTGAGCGGTCTATTTTTTTTTGGGTGCGAGGGCCGGTGGTGTTCAGTCATCGTACTGCCAAACCATCACCTTGTACACTTCAGTCATCGGTGCTTGATGAAGGATGCAACCGTGACATGCAATCAAAACGAAGCTATTAAAAATTATGATAGAAAGCGCAAAACCTGTGCTGTAAAGGCAACAATTAAATACGGAAAGCTCCAGAAAGTGGATTTCCAGAAATCACACCGGTGCAAACCAGCGTTCATGTTTATGAATCAATCTTTTTCTTGTAGCTCCTCGACAGCAGCCACTAGTCCAGTTTGCTGCTAACAATCACTCAATCAACATTTACAGTATTTAAAAAGTGCGGTTACACTATACTTAAAGGTACCTACACAAGAGTGACATAACACTGTCATGAATGTGAACCATTATAAACAAGTCGTACATGTTTATGACATAACGCTTCTTTCAGTAAGTATCATTGGCAAGTTGTGACAAGTTATGGTTACGTTACGGTTATGGTTGGGTTAAGGGTTGGGTTTAGGGTAAGGGTTGGGGTTGGGGTCTGTGCTCTCAGCTTTAGCCCTTGATTTGTCCTTGGGTTAAATATGACCCGTTTTTATAGGTTTTTTTTTAAACGGAAATATGTGATTCTTTCAACCAAATTGCCCCCAAATAACTTGGATGCAAGCATGTCCGTTGTATAGAACCCATAGGCAAGGCAAGGCAAGGCAAGGCAGCTTTATTTGTAGAGCACATTTCAGCAACAGGGCAATTCAAAGTGCTTTACACAAAATCAGTTAAACGGATAAAACACAAGTACAATCAGTTAAAAATCATAAGCATTAAAAACTAATAAAACACATGAATAGGACACATAAAACACAAGAATAAAAGTTACAGTGCAGCATAAGAAATTTAAAGAAATGAGCAGTCATTTAAAGAAAGGCAGCATCAAAAAGAAAGGTCTTCAGCCTTGTTTTAAAAGAACTGAGAGTAGCAGCGGATCTGCAGGTTTCTGGGAGTTTATTCCAGATATGAGGAGCATAGAAACTGAATTTACAACATTCTTTGCAACATTCTTTGCAGGTACAATTCACGATTACTTCCACTGAACGTTGGTTGTTTTCTAGAATTGCATAACAATTTTTTTAAATGGTTTTGAAACACTATCCAGACTAAACCTTGACATAATCCAGAGTGGGATTCACTCAACATCCTCTGATCTTAACTATTAGTCAAAAAAAAATTCATAATTTCTGCTTTTTTTAATTCGCAAATTAGGTATAATGTCAATTAAATTGGGGTTATTGACCATACATTTGAAACAGCATTGAAAAAAGTGACAAAAACACCGGAAAAAGCACCATGCAACGTTTGTTTTCAACGTTCACCCGGAAGGACAACACGTTCATGGTTGACGGGAATTCAACTCAAGGGTCAAACTGTGAAGTAGTGGAATAAAAACACTGTTCTGACGGGAGACATGAGGATCTTCTCAGTCAAATCACCTCCATTTTCATTTCAACTCTTTCTTAAATATTCTACCTCTCCTCCACCCTCCTTATTTGGGACATGTAGTTGTCACCTCATTATGTGCTGCTTAATGTTGCAGGTAATTAGTGGAGTCTGTCTCTTGCTGGAAAGTAAAGGGAAGCAGAGCCAGGCAGAGCTGCGAGAGGCCCACTGACACCATCTTCAACACTTTAATATATGCTAATAGAAAAGACATTTATCTGCATAGTTTTACATAAGAAAGGGGCCATCTGTCTAGGGTTTTTAATAATTTTCTCGAAAAAATGTCAGAGAAAGTCATAACTTAGCTGTTACGCAGAGTAACATTTGCACTCTTATCTTCAGTGGCCGTGATCTATTTTAAAAATTGATTAATTAAAGAGTAAGAAAAAGAGGAGCCAGGGAGAATACAGAGCAGTGTGTGATGAGAAATAGATGACCTCTATCAGAATAACTTTAGGCCAGAGGGTCAGTCATTAGGTGCTGCATGCATCAATAAATCACTGTCAGATTATCTGTAGTACCTTGCTGTAATTACTGTACACAAATGGTGGACATGTTTGGTAGCCTCAATCGTGCACCAAAGATCTTTCATTTCAATCTTTGGTTTTTCTAAATTCAGACCACATGCTTTCCGTCCCCAAATCCTTTGAGGAATTTACAGCTTATCTAAATTTGACAATAAAGGAGACTTTTAGCATTAATAACAAATGCCAAAGGCACCTGAAGCAATGGGATTGAGAATGTGTTGTTTAAACTGACCTCATATTGGCTGTGAATTAACGTTGCTGTGTTAACTGCTGTTTCTTTGGTTATTATCTTACCAGCATGCATAAATAGGGTGATATTTTTATAGGCTTACATTGACAAGACTCTCGTCATCTTGCTATAGCTAAACAAGCTATCTGGAAAATAATGGCTTGGCAAGAACATTCAATTTTGTGACAAACATGACAAACGAATCCCTCATCTTTGACTGGGAAACAGTTATCCATTAGTCTGGGAAAACCCTGATGAATTTCTGGCAAATTTGAGATTTGCCAAGAGTCCATTTCCAATTTTTTTTTCAAATCAAGGCACCAATCAAATGTTTTTTTTTCCGTAGGTCTGCATACGTCATCTCCTTCATCCCTCTGATTGGTTTTAGGTCTATCCAATCCAGAGGCATGTGAGCGGCGTCCGTTGGTGACGCACCTTCGGAGATGGGCTGTGAATTAACCTTCCCCAAACCCACAGATGAGTACATTTCTGTGAGTTCATGTTTCAACTCTTTCCCATCTGCTGCTATTTCACAGACAGATGTCCAACATAACACACCTGCACCCCAACAACGTTATGTATAATTGAATGAAATTCACTGTATGATTGAAATAAAGATTTCATTTATAAAACTTAAAACAGGGAATCAACTCATTAGAGAGTATTATTTCCACTGCCTATGCAGACAGCTATCTCAAACTGCTAAACAAAGTCTACATTCGACGTGTCTGTCACATGTTGGGGAGGAAATTATGATGATCAGTGATTGATTCATGTTCTGGTAAAGTTTTGATTTTCAAGGTGACACTCCAAAGTCTTCTCTATGTCAGTTTAAAGACACAGGGACACAGTGCACACTGAGTGATGTAGGTGTGTTCTGTCAGGCCATGGATTTATTAAAGTGAAGTTTAAAAGTCTGAGCTGCAGTGTGTGTCATGCTGCCAAAGTCCTACTACACATCGAATCATCACATAAAAGATGGTAGAGTAAAATCATGAAGTACCCATATGCACCCCTCGAATACAGGTGTTAAATTTCTCTTTTAAGTAGCTTCAAAGTAGGAAATTGTTTTTCAAACTGGATGACACATATTCACATCAGCTTGAGAGACTTCACTGAAGCTGCTGTATATCATGTGTCTTGCTTCAAATGAAAACTTTCTTTACCCATACTTTTATTTACCCTTTTCCAAGGAATTCAGGATCTTTTAAAACCTTCCTATGTTAAAATACTTGAAGTACTCAGAGTCTATGTTTGCATGCTGTCAAGAAATCAGGTTAACATAACCAGACAACACTTTACTAACATGCACTGTAGTAACCTGGTTCCTGTACATGCAGCAGGTCAGCAATCAGATATTTCTTCCACACCGACCGATGTTAACTGATGTTTCATGTCTTTCTTTTGTGAAAGCATTTGAACTGACACTTTAATGAGTATGAAATTTGCCTGAAGGTATCCGTGGAGCTGTGGAAACGGAAAAGGTTTTTTGAACTTTGAATGAAATTATATTGAGTATACAAGGAAGCATCTTTGTACTAGGGGTGACCCGCAATTGTTGAATATTCGATGCTTCAAACGAAGGAGCCTGATCCCACTGCCGATCTCACAGTCCAATCTTCACAGAGGCGGAAAGCCCAGTTCTGACCAGAGATTTGCGCCGAGACAAGAAAATTGCAAGTGGTTGCAACGCGCCGGTCTGTGAGCTTCAGCCAACCTCCGTCCAAAACTCTGCCATTATGTCAGTCGACAGTTTTCTACATAGAAATAAAAATGTATAATGGATAGTTGTTTAAAAAAAAATGTTATCCATTTAGGAAAGGTTCACTGTGAGGTAGCCTTCCTTTTGCAGAAACACCCTGATCACATTCACACAGTTACACACATTCATAACTGGAAGCTGCCCAGCACCACCACAGTCTGATCCGCTGGCCACTGAGCAGCTCCACTGGAGCGGTTGGAGGGTTAATGGCTTTGCTCAAGGGCACCTCAGTGGTGGTGATGAGGGGGGGACAAGTGCTGCTCTTTCACTTTCCCCCACCCAGATTTTATCCTGTCGGTTTTGGGGATTGAACCAATGATCTCCCGGTCACATGCTCACGTCTCTAAACTTTAGGCCACCACTGCCCCACCAAATAATATTATTATATTTCTATAGATATGAAACAAAGATCATGCCATTTTGGCTTAATTGGGGTTATATCAACATAGTGCAGTAAATGAAAACGTGAAAAGAAAGTAGATTTTTAAAATATTTTTTTCAAGTGCACGAATAAATCCAACTGCCGCATGACAGATTTATGTTTCACTTTCCTTGATCCGTGACCAACGGTACCCCCCTGGACAATCTGCTTCTACCATTGCAGTAATAGTCTTTGTCCTGCACACTCACACCCCACACACACCTGGCATTATAATTTGTCACGTATCCAGATTCTATCTAGATGTAATTTAACTGGATTACATTTACACCGGGTATTGATACGTGCCGTTCCGCCGCATGCCGACCACAGCACACTGCAGGGCGGGGAGGCATGGTCCAGAGGTCCGCTGTTTGAAATCCAGTTCCACAAATATACTTTTTTGTCTAACATAGTTAACTGATTCAGAAATCAATGATTGAACATTGTATAGCCACCTCTGGGTAACACCCAATTCAACCACATATGCAACACCTATTTTGCACTTTTTACATCAGACATTTGGCAGTTGAACACAGGTGTTCATATCAGTCCAGGGGCATGTCAATAAAGCACGTAATGTAACTTAATGCCTCCATGTATAGTTACCTTGATAAGTAAGCATAAGTGCTCTTGAAAGTGTTCTTGATAGAAACATCTAGCTGCTGCTGCTCCTACAGCACAAAGTAAAGTAGTTACACAAGATAATAAAATGACCTCAGAACGATAATTTCCTCAGATGGTCTTTTTAGTCTGATATCTACAGAATGATAGTGTGATCAGATCATGTCACCGTTTCCATAAACGTAGACTTTAGGAAATGCATAGTTTCCTATGTGAGGCTGTCAACATCTGCTTACTATTGTCTGTGATAGGGAGCAGAATGTAAGAGACAACAGCTGGAATGAAATTAATGAAAAGATGCATAGGGAAATGTGGGGTTAGCAGAACCAACGTCTTGAGGCGGCATTAACGTCTTATTTAAAATGAAGTGCTGAAAGCTATGACAGTGCTGACCTGCATCGTAGTCTCGCCAGCTTTATGGAGCAGTAAATCTAATAATTCATGCTCCTTTGGTAGTTGAGCAGTGACTTAGCTCTGACCGTGTTTGGGAGGGGTCACTGTTCATGATGCTGTAGTTCCTATTACTGCAGGCTCCACAGTGTATAATGGAGTCTTTTCCATCTGACTACCTTAAACTGTTTCACTCTCCTCTTTATGTAACAATTCACGTACAGTGAGCCTCAACTCACTGCAGTGTGTGGATGGTACTGACTTCAGTAAAGACAGATGGACAGGACTTACATTCATCTAGCGCTTTAATAAATCAGACTAGTAGTATGTAGCCTCACATTGCCTGACCTTTATCCACAGCACTGCGCATTAAGATCTGGCTACAACACAGATGTATTCTGGGATAGGAGAAAAAAACGTGGGTTGTTTGCATTGCTTTAAACTAATTACAATCATCTTGGGTGGTGCTAAGCACCAGGCACAGCGCGGTGGCTTTGCTAAATAGTCTCAGAAAGGAACGTTTTTTGTTGGAACATTTGCACCCCGCAAAAGAAAAAGCCACGTACAATATTAAATGAAGTTCACTGTTGACACAATACAGCAACGTGAGCTATGTAAATTAGCTGGAGACATGGTTAAACCCCATTGGCTCTTACCAGTGTAATGTTAAAGAAAGAGTTAAAGATGTTTGACTCCATGGAGCCCCAACATGCCTTAAAGTTATTTTTTTGTTTCCAAACTCTTTTATTAAACGTCCCTTTTGAAAATTATTAATCTGTGTTGGTTGGCTGATAATCAATGTTTTGAGTGGAATGGCTTTCTATTGGATCAGACACCTTAGTGTGTCTGTGTGTGTGTTGTTGGGACATCATGTAAACAGTGGCTGACAGCCCGTATGAGAATGCGCTGTTTAATATCGTGAAATGCACAAGCCTCTAATTCACACATCCGACCATGTGACCTCATGCTGTCCGAGCTCATTCCTGTCTCCGGGAAGTGCACTTTTCCCAAACACTCAGGGATCTGAAAGCATCTGATGGGTGTATTCAGCCATGCGGCTGTTGATTCTGAAGCCCTGTGAAAAGGGTAGAGGAAATGAACAAAGATTGGGACCCGGACTGAGCGCAGAAAACAGAGGGAAAGCAGTGTCTCTGATTGGTTGTGGTCAAGCATGAAGACGAGTCGTAACCAACAGTTGGGAAAATGCAAATGGTCAATTTTCTACCTATTGCTCCCATTCTGCTGTTGAAGTGAAGGAGCAGATGCATTGTGAGTGTGTGCCTAATTAGATCACTGATAGGCCTTCAGGGAAAGAATCCCCCCCACACACACACACACACACACA